>NC_088212.1:1045000-1345000 GCF_036934945.1 Oncorhynchus masou masou | reverse complement strand
TTGGCCGTTTCTGTGGAGTGTTTCGCTCTGAAGCCAAACTGCATGGAGTGCAATGTGGAGTGTAATACTTTGTCTCTGTACTGACGCTTAGCTTGTTTGATAGCCTTACGGAGGGAATAGCTGCACTGTTTGTATTCAGTCATGTTACCAGACACCTTGCCCTGATTGAAAGCAGTGGTTCGCGCTTTCAGTTTCACGCGAATGCTGCCATCAATCCACGGTTTCTGA
Source organism: Oncorhynchus masou masou (assembly GCF_036934945.1). NCBI lineage: Eukaryota > Metazoa > Chordata > Actinopteri > Salmoniformes > Salmonidae > Oncorhynchus > Oncorhynchus masou. Next base: position 1,344,772 of record NC_088212.1, on the reverse strand, counting down.
TTAGGGAATGTTTTAATCGTTGCTATGGGAACGACATCTTCAACGCACGTTCTAATGAACTCGCACACCGAATCAGCGTATTCGTCAATGTTGTTATCTGACGAAATACGAAACATGTCCCAGTCAACGTGATGGAAGCAGTCTTGGAGTGTGGAGTCAGCTTGGTCGGACCAGCGTTGGACAGACCTCAGCGTGGGAGCTTCTTTTTTTAGTTTTTGTCTGTAGGCAGGTATCAGCAAAATGGAGTCATTGTCAGCTTTTCCGAAAGGGGGGCGGGGCAGGGCCTTATATGCGTTGCGGAAGTTAGAGTAACAGTGATCCAAGGTTTTTCCACCCCTGGTTGCGCAATCGATATGCTGATAAAATTTAGGGTGTCTTGTTTTCAGATTAGCCTTGTTAAAATCCCCAGCAACAATGAATGCAGCCTCCGGATAAATGGTTTCCAGTTTGCAAAGAGTTAAATAAAGTTCGTTCAGAGCCGTCGATGTGTCTGCTTGGGGGGGATATATACGGCTGTGATTATAATCGAAGAGAATTCTCTTGGTAGATAATGCGGTCTACATTTGATTGTGAGGAATTCTAAATCAGGTGAACAGAAGGATTTGAGTTCCTGTATGTTTCTTTCATCGCACCATGCCTCGTTAGCCATAAGGCATACACCCCCACCCCTCTTCTTACCAGAAAGGTGTTTGTTTCTGTCGGCGCGATGCGTGGAGAAACCCGTTGGCTGCATCGCTTCGGATAGCGTCTCTCCAGTGAGCCATGTTTCCGTGAAGCACAGAACGTTACAGTCTCTGATGTCCCTCTGGAATGCTACCCTTGCTCGGATTTCATCAACCTTGTTGTCAAGAGACTGGACATTGGCAAGAAGAATGCTAGGAAGTGGGGCACGATGTGCCCTTCTCCGTAGTCTGACCAGAAGACCGCCTCGTTTCCCTCTTTTTCGGAGCCGTTTTTTTGGGTCGCATGTACATAGCCCATCTGTAAATAGTCCATCCAACTACCTCATCCCCATATTATTATTATTTTTTGCTCCTTTGCACCCCAGTATCTCTACTTGCACCGTCATTTTTTCCACATCTAGCACTCCAGTGTTTAATTGCTAAATTGTAATTACTTCGCCACTACGGCCTATTATTGACATTACCTCCCTAATCTTACCTATTTTGTATATAGATTTATTTCTAATGTATTATTGACTGTACGTTTGTTTACTCCATGTGTAACTCTGTGTTGTTGTCTGTTCACACTGCTATGCTTTATCTTGGCCAGGTCCCAGTTTTAAATGAGAACTTGTTCTCAACTAGCCTACCTGGTTAAATAAAGGTGAAATAAAATTAAAATAAAAACATTTGGACAGATCAGCTACGGTACAGGACATGTGGACAGGTCAGCTACGTAGAGGACATGTGGACAGATCTGCTATGGTACAGGACATGTGGACAGGTCAGCTACGGTACAGGACATGTGGACAGGTCAGCTATAGTAAAGTAAATGTGGACAGATCAGCTACGGTACAGGACATGTGGACAGGTCAGCTACGGTACAGGACAGGTGGTCAGGTCAGCTGTAGGACGGGACATGTGGACAGGTCAGCTGTAGGATGTGGCATGTGGACAGATCAGCTACGGTACGGGACATGTGGACAGGTCAGCTACGTTACAGGACATGTGGACAGGTCAGCTACGGTACAGGACATGTGGACAGGTCAGCTACGGTACAGGACATGTGGACAGGTCAGCTACAGTACAGGACATGTGGACAGATCAGCTACGGTACAGGACATGTGGACAGGTCAGCTGTAGGATGGGGCATGTGGACAGATCAGCTGTAGGACGGGGCATGTGGACAGGTCAGCTACGTTACAGGACATGTGGACAGATCAGCTACGGTACAGGACATGTGGACAGATCAGCTACGGTACAGGACATGTGGACAAGTCAGCTGTAGGATGGGGCATGTGGACAGATAGACTACGGTACAGGACATGTGGACAGGTCAGCTACGGTACAGGACATGTGGACACACCAGCTACGGTACAGGACATGTGGACAGGTCAGCTGTAGGACGGGGCATGTGGACAGATCAGCTACGGTACAGGACATGTGGACAGGTCAGCTGTAGGACAAGACATGTGGACAGGTCAGCTGTAGGATGGGGCATGTGGACAGATCAGCTGTAGGACGGGGCATGTGGACAGGTCAGCTACGTTACAGGACATGTGGACAGATCAGCTACGGTACAGGACATGTGGACAGGTCAGCTACAGTACAGGACATGTGGACAGGTCAGCTACAGTACAGGACATGTGGACAGATCAGCTACGGTACAGGACATGTGGACAGGTCAGCTGTAGGACAAGACATGTGGACAGGTCAGCTGTAGGACGGGGCATGTGGACAGATCAGCTGTAGGACGGGGCATGTGGACAGATCAGCTGTAGGACAGGACATGTTGACAGGTCAGCTGTAAGACGGGACATGTGGACAGATCAGCTACGGTACAGGACTTGTGGACAGGTCAGCTACGGTACAGGACATGTGGACAGGTCAGCTGTAGGATGGGACATGAGGACAGGTCAGCTGTAGAATGGGACATGTGGACAGGTTACCTGTAGGACGGGGCATGTGGACAGATCAGCTGTAGGACGGGGCATGTGGACAGATCAGCTGTTGGACGGGACATGTGGACAGGTCAGCTGTAGGACGGGGCATGTGGACAGATCAGCTGTAGGACGGGGCATGTGGACAGATCAGCTACGGTAGAGGACATGTGGACAGGTCAGCTGTAGGACGGGGCATGTGGACAGATCAGCTGCGGTACTGGACATGTGGACAGGTCAGCTGTAGGAGGGCGCAAGTGGACAGATCAGCTGTAGGACAGGACATGTGGACAGGTCAGCTATGGTGCAGGATATGTGGATAAGTCAGCTGTAGGACTAGGCATGTGGACAGATCAGCTTCGGTACAGGACATGTGGACAAGTCAGCTGTAGGATGGGACATGTGGACAGGTCAGCTGTAGGATGGGACATGTGGACAGGTCAGCTACGGTACAGGACATGTGGACAAGTCAGCTGTAGGACGGGGCATGTGGACAGATCAGCTGTAGGACGGGGCTTGTGGACAGATCAGCTGTAGGACGGGACATGTGGACAGGTCAGCTACGGTACAGGACATGTGGACAGATCAGCTACGGTACAGGACATGTGGACAGGTCAGCTGTAGGAAGGGGCAAGTGGACAGATCAGCTGTAGGACGGGGCATGTGTACAGATCAGCTGTAGGACGGGACATGTGGACAGGTCAGCTACGGTACAGGACATGTGGACAGGTCAGCTGTAGGACGGGGCATGTGGACAGATCAGCTACGGTACAGGACATGTGGACAGGTCAGGTGTGGGACGGGGCATGTGGACAGATCAGCTACGGTAGAGGACATGTGGACAGGTCAGCTGTAGGACGGAGCATGTGGACAGATCAGCTGCGGTACTGGAAATGTGGACAGGTCAGCTGTAGGAGGGCGCAAGTGGACAGATCAGCTGTAGGACAGGACATGCGGACAGGTCAGCTATGGTGCAGGATATGTGGATAATTCAGCTGTAGGACGAGGCATGTGGACAGATCAGCTACGGTACAGGACATGTGGACAAGTCAGCTGTAGGACGGGACATGTGGACAGGTCAGCTGTAGGATGGGACATGTGGACAGGTCAGCTACGGTACAGGACATGTGGACAAGTCAGCTGTAGGACGGGGCATGTGGACAGATCAGCTGTTGGACGGGGCTTGTGGACAGATCAGCTGTAGGACGGGACATGTGGACAGGTCAGCTACGGTACAGGACATGTGGACAGATCAGCTACGGTACAGGACATGTGGACAGGTCAGCTGTAGCACGGGGCATGTGGATAGATCAGCTGTAGGACGGGGCATGTGGACAGATCAGCTACGGTACAGGACATGTGGACAGGTCAGCTGTAGGACGGGGCATGTGGACAGATCAGCTACGGTACAGGACATGTGGACAGGTCAGCTGTAGGACGGGGCATGTGTACAGATCAGCTGTAGGCCGGGGCATGTGTACAGATCAGCTGTAGGACGGGACATGTGGACAGGTCAGCTACGGTACAGGACATGTGGACAGGTCAGCTGTAGGACGGGGCATGTGGACAGATCAGCTGAGGTACTGGACATGTGGACAGGTGAGCTGTAGGAGGGCGCAAGTGGACAGATCAGCTGTAGGACAGGACATGTGGACAGATCAGATGTAGGACAGGACATGTGGACAGATCAGCTGTAGGATAGGACATGTGGACAGATAAGCTGTAGGACAGGACTGGTGGACAGGTCAGTTGTAGGACGGGGCATGTGTACAGATCAGCTACGGTACAGGACATGTGGACAAGTCAGCTGTAGGACGGGGCATGTGGACAGATCAGCTGTGGGATGGGGCATGTGGACAGATCAGCTGTAGGACGGGACATGTGGACAGGTCAGCTGTAGGATGTGACATGTGGACAGGTCAGCTACGGTACAGGACATTTTTTACAAGTCAGCTGTGGGACGTGGCATGTGGACAGGTAAGCTACGGTACAGGACATGTGTACAGATCAGCTGTAGGATGGGACATGTGGACAGGTCAGCTTTGGTACAGGACATGTGGACATGTCAGCTGTAGGACGGGGCAAGTGGACAGATCAGCTGTAGGACAGGACATGTGGACAGATCAGCTGTAGGACGGGACATGTGGACAGGTCAGCTATGGTGCAGGACATGTGGATAGGTCAGCTGTAGGACGGGGCATGTGGACAGATCAGCTACGGTACAGGGCATGTGGATAGGTCATCTGTAGGACGGGGCATGTGGACAGATCAGCTACGGTACAGGACATGTGGACAGGTCAGCTGTAGGACCGGACATGTGGACAGGTCAGCTGTAGGATGGGGCATGTGGACAGATCAGCTGTAGGACGGGACACGTGGACAGGTCAGCTACGGTACAAGACATGTGGACAGATCAGCTACGGTACAGGACATGTGGACAGGTCAGCTGTAGGATGGGGCATGTGGACAGATCAGCTACGGTTCAGGACATGTGGACAGGTCAGCTGTAGGATGGGGCATGTGGACAGATCAGCTGTAGGACGGGGCATGTGGACAGATCAGCTGTAGGACGGGACATGTGGACAGGTCAGCTACGATACAGGACATGTGGACAGATCAGCTATGGTACAGGACATGTGGACAGGTCAGCTGTAGGACGGGGCATTTGGACAGATCAGCTACGGTACAGGACATGTGGGCAAGGTCAGCTGTAGGACGGGACATGTGGACAGATCAGCTACGGTACAGGACATGTGGACAGGTCAGCTGTAAGACGGGACATGTGGACAGGTCAGCTGTAGGACGGGGCATGTGGACAGATTAGCTGTAGGACGGGACATGTGGAAAGGTCAGCTACAGTACAGGACATGTGGACAGGTCAGCTGTAGGAAGGGGAATGTGGACAGGTCAGCTGTAGGACGGGGCATGTGGGCAAGGTCAGCTGTAGGACGGGGCATGTGGACAGATTAGCTGTAGGACGGGGCATGTGGACAGGTCAGCTGTAGGACGGGGCATGTGGACAGGTCAGCTGTAGGACGGGGCATGTGGAAAGAACAGCTGGAGGACGGGGCATGTGGACAGATCAGCTATAGGTCAGGACTTGTGGACAGGTCAGCTATAGGTCAGGACATGTGGACAGGTCAGCTATAGGTCAGGACTTGTGGACAGGTCAGCTATAGGTCAGGACAGGTGGACAGGTCAGCTATAGGTCAGGACTTGTGGACAGGTCAGCTATAGGTCAGGACTTTTGCATAGGTCAGCTATAGGTCAGGACTTGTGGACAGGTCAGCTATAGGTCAGGACATGTGGACAGGCCAGCTATAGGTCAGGACTTGTGGACAGGTCAGCTGTAGAACGGGACATGTGGACTGTTCAGCTGTAGGATGGGACATGTGGACAGGTCAGCTACGGTACAGGACATGTGGACAGGTCAGCTGTAGGACGGCGCATGTGGACAGATCAGCTACGGTACAGGACATGTGGACAGGTCAGCTGTAGGACGGAACATGTGGACAGGTCAGCTGTAGGACGGGACTTGTAGACAGGTCAGCTACGGTACAGGACATGTGGACAGGTCAGCTGTAGGACGGGACATGTGGACAGGTCAGCTGTAGGACGGGGCGTGTAGACAGGTCAGCTACGGTACAGGACATTTTTTACAAGTCAGCTGTGGGACGTGGCATGTGGACAGGTAAGCTACGGTACAGGACATGTGTACAGATCAGCTGTAGGATGGGACATGTGGACAGGTCAGCTTTGGTACAGGACATGTGGACATGTCAGCTGTAGGACGGGGCAAGTGGACAGATCAGCTGTAGGACAGGACATGTGGACAGATCAGCTGTAGGACGGGACATGTGGACAGGTCAGCTATGGTGCAGGACATGTGGATAGGTCAGCTGTAGGACGGGGCATGTGGACAGATCAGCTACGGTACAGGGCATGTGGATAGGTCATCTGTAGGACGGGGCATGTGGACAGATCAGCTACGGTACAGGACATGTGGACAGGTCAGCTGTAGGACCGGACATGTGGACAGGTCAGCTGTAGGATGGGGCATGTGGACAGATCAGCTGTAGGACGGGACACGTGGACAGGTCAGCTACGGTACAAGACATGTGGACAGATCAGCTACGGTACAGGACATGTGGACAGGTCAGCTGTAGGATGGGGCATGTGGACAGATCAGCTACGGTTCAGGACATGTGGACAGGTCAGCTGTAGGATGGGGCATGTGGACAGATCAGCTGTAGGACGGGGCATGTGGACAGATCAGCTGTAGGACGGGACATGTGGACAGGTCAGCTACGATACAGGACATGTGGACAGATCAGCTATGGTACAGGACATGTGGACAGGTCAGCTGTAGGACGGGGCATTTGGACAGATCAGCTACGGTACAGGACATGTGGGCAAGGTCAGCTGTAGGACGGGACATGTGGACAGATCAGCTACGGTACAGGACATGTGGACAGGTCAGCTGTAAGACGGGACATGTGGACAGGTCAGCTGTAGGACGGGGCATGTGGACAGATTAGCTGTAGGACGGGACATGTGGAAAGGTCAGCTACAGTACAGGACATGTGGACAGGTCAGCTGTAGGAAGGGGAATGTGGACAGGTCAGCTGTAGGACGGGGCATGTGGGCAAGGTCAGCTGTAGGACGGGGCATGTGGACAGATTAGCTGTAGGACGGGGCATGTGGACAGGTCAGCTGTAGGACGGGGCATGTGGACAGGTCAGCTGTAGGACGGGGCATGTGGAAAGAACAGCTGGAGGACGGGGCATGTGGACAGATCAGCTATAGGTCAGGACTTGTGGACAGGTCAGCTATAGGTCAGGACATGTGGACAGGTCAGCTATAGGTCAGGACTTGTGGACAGGTCAGCTATAGGTCAGGACAGGTGGACAGGTCAGCTATAGGTCAGGACTTGTGGACAGGTCAGCTATAGGTCAGGACTTTTGCATAGGTCAGCTATAGGTCAGGACTTGTGGACAGGTCAGCTATAGGTCAGGACATGTGGACAGGCCAGCTATAGGTCAGGACTTGTGGACAGGTCAGCTGTAGAACGGGACATGTGGACTGTTCAGCTGTAGGATGGGACATGTGGACAGGTCAGCTACGGTACAGGACATGTGGACAGGTCAGCTGTAGGACGGCGCATGTGGACAGATCAGCTACGGTACAGGACATGTGGACAGGTCAGCTGTAGGACGGAACATGTGGACAGGTCAGCTGTAGGACGGGACTTGTAGACAGGTCAGCTACGGTACAGGACATGTGGACAGGTCAGCTGTAGGACGGGACATGTGGACAGGTCAGCTGTAGGACGGGGCGTGTAGACAGGTCAGCTACGGTACAGGACATGTGGACAGGTCAGCTGTAGGACAGGGCATGTGGACAGATCAGCGACGGTACAGGACATGTGGACAGGTCAGCTGTAGGACGGGGCATGTGGACAGATCAGCTGTAGGATGGGACATTTGGACAGGTCAGCTACGGTACAGGACATGTCGACAGGTCAGCTGTAGGACGGGACATTTGGACAGGTCAGCTGTAGGACGGGGCAGGTGGACAGATCAGCTGTAGGACCGGGCATGTGGACAGATCAGCTGCAGGATGGGACATGTGGACAGGTCAGCTACAGTACAGGACATGTGGACAGGTCAGCTGTAGGACGGGGCATTTGGACAGATCAGCTATGGTACAGGACATGTGGGCAAGGTCAGCTGTAGGACTGTATATGTGGACAGATCAGCTGTAGGTCGGGGCATGTGGACAGATTAGCTGTAAGACGGGACATGTGAAAGGTCTGCTACAGTACAGGACATGTTGACAGGTCAGCTGTAGGACGGGGCATGTGGACAGATCAGCTACGGTACAGGGCATGTGGATAGGTCATCTGTAGGACGGGGCATGTGGACAGATCAGCTACGGTACAGGACATGTGGACAGGTCAGCTGTAGGACGGGACATGTGGACAGGTCAGCTGTAGGATGGGGCATGTGGACAGATCAGCTGTAGGACGGGACACGTGGACAGGTCAGCTACGGTACAAGACATGTGGACAGATCAGCTACGGTACAGGACATGTGGACAGGTCAGCTGTAGGATGGGGCATGTGGACAGATCAGCTACGGTTCAGGACATGTGGACAGGTCAGCTGTGGGACGGGGCATGTGGACAGATCAGCTACGGTACAGGACATGTGGACAGGTCAGCTGTAGGATGGGGCATGTGGACAGATCAGCTGTAGGAAGGGGCATGTGGACAGATTAGCTACGGTACAGGACATGTGGACAGGTCAGCTGTAGGATGGGGCATGTGGACAGATCAGCTACGGTTCAGGACATGTGGACAGGTCAGCTGTGGGACGGGGCATGTGGACAGATCAGCTACGGTACAGGACATGTGGACAGGTCAGCTGTAGGACGGGACATGTGGACAGGTCAGCTGTAGGACGGGACATTTGGACAGGTCAGCTGTAGGACGGGGCAGGTGGACAGATCAGCTGTAGGACCGGGCATGTGGACAGATCAGCTGCAGGACGGGACATGTGGACAGGTCAGCTACGTTACAGGACATGTGGACAGGTCAGCTGTAGGACGGGGCATTTGGACAGATCAGCTATGGTACAGGACATGTGGGCAAGGTCAGCTGTAGGACTGTATATGTGGACAGATCAGCTGTAGGTCGGGGCATGTGGACAGATTAGCTGTAAGACGGGACATGTGAAAGGTCAGCTACAGTACAGGACATGTGGACAGGTCAGCTGTAGGATGGGCATGTGTACAGATCAGCTGTAGGACGGGACATGTGGACAGGTCAGCTGTAGGAAGGGGCATGTGGACAGATTAGCTACGGTACAGGACATGTGGACAGGTCAGCTGTAGGACGGGACATGTGGACTGTTCAGCTGTAGGATGGGACATGTGGACAGGTCAGCTACGGTACAGGACATGTGGACAGGTCAGCTGTAGGACGGCGCATGTGGACAGGTCAGCTGTAGGATGGGACATGTGGACAGGTCAGCTACGGTACAGGACATGTGGACAGGTCAGCTGTAGGACAGGGCATGTGGACAGATCAGCGACGGTACAGGACATATGGACAGGTCAGCTGTAGGACGGGGCATGTGGACAGATCAGCTGTAGGACAGGACATTTGGACAGGTCAGCTGTAGGACGGGGCAGGTGGACAGATCAGCTGTAGGACCGGGCATGTGGACAGATCAGCTGCAGGACGGGACATGTGGACAGGTCAGCTACGGTACAGGACATGTGGACAGGTCAGCTGTAGGACGGGGTATTTGGACAGATCAGCTATGGTACAGGACATGTGGGCAAGGTCAGCTGTAGGACTGTATATGTGGACAGATCAGCTGTAGGTCGGGGCATGTGGACAGATTAGCTGTAAGACGGGACATGTGAAAGGTCAGCTACAGTACAGGACATGTGGACAGGTCAGCTGTAGGATGGGCATGTGTACAGATCAGCTGTAGGACGGGACATGTGGACAGGTCAGCTACAGTACAGGACATGTGGACAGATCAGCTATGGTACAGGACATGTGGACAGGTCAGCTGTAGGACGGGGCATTTGGACAGATCAGCTACGGTACAGGACATGTGGGCAAGGTCAGCTGTAGTACGGGACATGTGGACAGATCAGCTACGGTACAGGACATGTGGACAGGTCAGCTGTAAGACGGGACATGTGGACAGGTCAGCTGTAGGACGGGGCATGTGGACAGATTAGCTGTAGGACGGGACATGTGGAAAGGTCAGCTACAGTACAGGACATGTGGACAGGTCAGCTGTAGGAAGGGGAATGTGGACAGGTCAGCTGTAGGACGGGGCATGTGGGCAAGGTCAGCTGTAGGACGGGGCATGTGGGCAAGGTCAGCTGTAGGACGGGGCATGTGGACAGATTAGCTGTAGGACGGGGCATGTGGACAGGTCAGCTGTAGGACGGGGCATGTGGACAGGTCAGCTGTAGGACGGGGCATGTGGAAAGAACAGCTGGAGGACGGGGCATGTGGACAGATCAGCTATAGGTCAGGACTTGTGGACAGGTCAGCTATAGGTCAGGACATGTGGACAGGTCAGCTATAGGTCAGGACTTGTGGACAGGTCAGCTATAGGTCAGGACAGGTGGACAGGTCAGCTATAGGTCAGGACTTGTGGACAGGTCAGCTATAGGTCAGGACTTTTGCATAGGTCAGCTATAGGTCAGGACTTGTGGACAGGTCAGCTATAGGTCAGGACATGTGGACAGGCCAGCTATAGGTCAGGACTTGTGGACAGGTCAGCTGTAGGACGGGACATGTGGACTGTTCAGCTGTAGGATGGGACATGTGGACAGGTCAGCTACGGTACAGGACATGTGGACAGGTCAGCTGTAGGACGGGACATGTGGACTGTTCAGCTGTAGGATGGGACATGTGGACAGGTCAGCTACGGTACAGGACATGTGGACAGGTCAGCTGTAGGACGGCGCATGTGGACAGATCAGCTACGGTACAGGACATGTGGACAGGTCAGCTGTAGGACGGAACATGTGGACAGGTCAGCTGTAGGACGGGACTTGTAGACAGGTCAGCTACGGTACAGGACATGTGGACAGGTCAGCTGTAGGACAGGGCATGTGGACAGATCAGCTACGGTACAGGACATGTGGACAGGTCAGCTGTAGGACGGGACATGTGGACAGGTCAGCTGTAGGACGGGGCGTGTAGACAGGTCAGCTATGGTACAGGACATGTGGGCAAGGTCAGCTGTAGGACTGTATATGTGGACAGATCAGCTGTAGGTCGGGGCATGTGGACAGATTAGCTGTAAGACGGGACATGTGAAAGGTCAGCTACAGTACAGGACATGTGGACAGGTCAGCTGTAGGATGGGCATGTGTACAGATCAGCTGTAGGACGGGACATGTGGACAGGTCAGCTGTAGGAAGGGGCATGTGGACAGATTAGCTACGGTACAGGACATGTGGACAGGTCAGCTGTAGGACGGGACATGTGGACTGTTCAGCTGTAGGATGGGACATGTGGACAGGTCAGCTACGGTACAGGACATGTGGACAGGTCAGCTGTAGGACGGCGCATGTGGACAGGTCAGCTGTAGGATGGGACATGTGGACAGGTCAGCTACGGTACAGGACATGTGGACAGGTCAGCTGTAGGACAGGGCATGTGGACAGATCAGCGACGGTACAGGACATATGGACAGGTCAGCTGTAGGACGGGGCATGTGGACAGATCAGCTGTAGGACAGGACATTTGGACAGGTCAGCTGTAGGACGGGGCAGGTGGACAGATCAGCTGTAGGACCGGGCATGTGGACAGATCAGCTGCAGGACGGGACATGTGGACAGGTCAGCTACGGTACAGGACATGTGGACAGGTCAGCTGTAGGACGGGGTATTTGGACAGATCAGCTATGGTACAGGACATGTGGGCAAGGTCAGCTGTAGGACTGTATATGTGGACAGATCAGCTGTAGGTCGGGGCATGTGGACAGATTAGCTGTAAGACGGGACATGTGAAAGGTCAGCTACAGTACAGGACATGTGGACAGGTCAGCTGTAGGATGGGCATGTGTACAGATCAGCTGTAGGACGGGACATGTGGACAGGTCAGCTACAGTACAGGACATGTGGACAGATCAGCTATGGTACAGGACATGTGGACAGGTCAGCTGTAGGACGGGGCATTTGGACAGATCAGCTACGGTACAGGACATGTGGGCAAGGTCAGCTGTAGTACGGGACATGTGGACAGATCAGCTACGGTACAGGACATGTGGACAGGTCAGCTGTAAGACGGGACATGTGGACAGGTCAGCTGTAGGACGGGGCATGTGGACAGATTAGCTGTAGGACGGGACATGTGGAAAGGTCAGCTACAGTACAGGACATGTGGACAGGTCAGCTGTAGGAAGGGGAATGTGGACAGGTCAGCTGTAGGACGGGGCATGTGGGCAAGGTCAGCTGTAGGACGGGGCATGTGGGCAAGGTCAGCTGTAGGACGGGGCATGTGGACAGATTAGCTGTAGGACGGGGCATGTGGACAGGTCAGCTGTAGGACGGGGCATGTGGACAGGTCAGCTGTAGGACGGGGCATGTGGAAAGAACAGCTGGAGGACGGGGCATGTGGACAGATCAGCTATAGGTCAGGACTTGTGGACAGGTCAGCTATAGGTCAGGACATGTGGACAGGTCAGCTATAGGTCAGGACTTGTGGACAGGTCAGCTATAGGTCAGGACAGGTGGACAGGTCAGCTATAGGTCAGGACTTGTGGACAGGTCAGCTATAGGTCAGGACTTTTGCATAGGTCAGCTATAGGTCAGGACTTGTGGACAGGTCAGCTATAGGTCAGGACATGTGGACAGGCCAGCTATAGGTCAGGACTTGTGGACAGGTCAGCTGTAGGACGGGACATGTGGACTGTTCAGCTGTAGGATGGGACATGTGGACAGGTCAGCTACGGTACAGGACATGTGGACAGGTCAGCTGTAGGACGGGACATGTGGACTGTTCAGCTGTAGGATGGGACATGTGGACAGGTCAGCTACGGTACAGGACATGTGGACAGGTCAGCTGTAGGACGGCGCATGTGGACAGATCAGCTACGGTACAGGACATGTGGACAGGTCAGCTGTAGGACGGAACATGTGGACAGGTCAGCTGTAGGACGGGACTTGTAGACAGGTCAGCTACGGTACAGGACATGTGGACAGGTCAGCTGTAGGACAGGGCATGTGGACAGATCAGCTACGGTACAGGACATGTGGACAGGTCAGCTGTAGGACGGGACATGTGGACAGGTCAGCTGTAGGACGGGGCGTGTAGACAGGTCAGCTACGGTACAGGACATGTGGACAGGTCAGCTGTAGGACAGGGCATGTGGACAGATCAGCGACGGTACAGGACATGTGGACAGGTCAGCTGTAGGACGGGGCATGTGGACAGATCAGCTGTAGGACGGGACATTTGGACAGGTCAGCTACGGTACAGGACATGTCGACAGGTCAGCTGTAGGACGGGACATTTGGACAGGTCAGCTGTAGGACGGGGCAGGTGGACAGATCAGCTGTAGGACCGGGCATGTGGACAGATCAGCTGCAGGACGGGACATGTGGACAGGTCAGCTACGGTACAGGACATGTGGACAGGTCAGCTGTAGGACGGGGCATTTGGACAGATCAGCTATGGTACAGGACATGTGGGCAAGGTCAGCTGTAGGACTGTATATGTGGACAGATCAGCTGTAGGTCGGGGCATGTGGACAGATTAGCTGTAAGACGGGACATGTGAAAGGTCTGCTACAGTACAGGACATGTGGACAGGTCAGCTGTAGGATGGGCATGTGTACAGATCAGCTGTAGGACGGGACATGTGGACAGGTCAGCTACAGTACAGGACATGTGGACAGATCAGCTATGGTACAGGACATGTGGACAGGTCAGCTGTAGGACGGGGCATTTGGACAGATCAGCTACGGTACAGGACATGTGGGCAAGGTCAGCTGTAGGACGGGACATGTGGACAGATCAGCTACGGTACAGGACATGTGGACAGGTCAGCTGTAGGACGGGACATGTGGACAGGTCAGCTGTAGGACGGGGCATGTGGACAGATTAGCTGTAGGACGGGACATGTGGAAAGGTCAGCTACAGTACAGGACATGTGGACAGGTCAGCTGTAGGAAGGGGAATGTGGACAGGTCAGCTGTAGGATGGGGCATGTGGGCAAGGTCAGCTGTAGGACGGGGCATGTGTACAGATTAGCTGTAGGACGGGGCATGTGGACAGGTCAGCTGTAGGACGGGGCATGTGGACAGGTCAGCTGTAGGACGGGGCATGTGGAAAGAACAGCTGGAGGACGGGGCATGTGGACAGATCAGCTATAGGTCAGGACTTGTGGACAGGTCAGCTATAGGTCAGGACATGTGGACAGGTCAGCTATAGGTCAGGACTTGTGGACAGGTCAGCTATAGGTCAGGACAGTTGGACAGGTCAGCTATAGGTCAGGACTTGTGGACAGGTCAGCTATAGGTCAGGACTTTTGCATAGGTCAGCTATAGGTCAGGACTTGTGGACAGGTCAGCTATAGGTCAGGACTTGTGGACAGGCCAGCTATAGGTCAGGACTTGTGGACAGGTCAGCTATCGGTCAGGACATGTGGACAGGTCAGCTATAGGTCAGGACTTGTGGACAGGTCAGCTATTGGACATGTGGTCAGATCAGATATGGAACAGGACATGTGGACAGGTCAGCTATAGAGCAGCTATATGTCATCTATATTGCAGGGCATGTGGATAGATCAGCTACTGAACAGGAAATGTAGATAGATCAGCTATTGAACAGGGCATGTGGACAGGTCAGCTATAGGTCAGGACTTGTGGACAGGTCAGCTATAGGTCAGGACATGTGGACAGGCCAGCTATAGGTCAGGACTTGTGGACAGGTCAGCTATCGGTCAGGACTTGTGGACAGGTCAGCTATAGGTCAGGACTTGTGGTCAGTTCAGCTATAGGACATGTGGACAGATCAGCCAAGGGAACAGGACATGTGGACAGGTCAGCTATAGGTCAGGACTTGTGGACAGGTCAGCTATAGGTCAGGACTTGTGGACAGGTCAGCTATAGGTCAGGACTTGTGGACAGGTCAGCTATAGGTCAGGACTTGTGGACAGGTAGGCTATAGGTCAGGACATGTGGACAGGTCAGCTATAGGTCAGGACTTGTGGACAGGTCAGCTATAGGTCAGGACATGTGGACAGGCCAGCTATAGGTCAGGACTTGTGGACAGGTCAGCTATAGGTCAGGACTTGTGGACAGGTCAGCTATAGGTCAGGACTTGTGGTCAGTTCAGCTATAGGACATGTTGACAGATCAGCTATGGAACAAGACATGTGGACAGGTCAGCTATAGAGCAGCTAAATGTCATCTATAGCGCAGGGCATGTGGATAGATCAGCTACTGAACAGGAAATGTAGATAGATCAGCTATTGAACAGGGCATGTGGACAGTTCAACTAAAGGTCATCTATAGGACAGAACATGTGGATAGATCAGCTACTGAACAGGAAATGTGGACAGGTCAGCTATAGGACAGAACATGTGGACAGATCAGCTACGGTACACGACATGTGGACAGGTCAGCTGTAGGACGGGACATGTGGACAGGTCAGCTGTAGGACGGGGCATGTGGACAGATCAGCTACGGTACAGGACATGTGGACAGGTCAGCTACGGTACAGGACATGTAGACAGGTCAGCTGTAGGACGGGACGTGTGGACAGGTCAGCTACGGTACAGGACATGTGGACAGGTCAGCTGTAGGACAGGGCATGTGGACAGATCAGCGACGGTACAGGACATGTGGACAGGTCAGCTGTAGGACGGGACATTTAGACAGGTCAGCTGTAGGACGGGGCATGTGGACAGATCAGCTGTAGGACGGGTCATGTGGAGAGATCAGCTGTAGGACGGGACATGTGGACAGGTCAGCTGTAGGACGGGGCATGTGGACAGGTCAGCTATAGGTCAGGACTTGTGGACAGGTCAGCTATAGGTCAGGACAGTTGGACAGGTCAGCTATAGGTCAGGACTTGTGGACAGGTCAGCTATAGGTCAGGACTTTTGCATAGGTCAGCTATAGGTCAGGACTTGTGGACAGGTCAGCTATAGGTCAGGACATGTGGACAGGCCAGCTATAGGTCAGGACTTGTGGACAGGTCAGCTATCGGTCAGGACATGTGGACAGGTCAGCTATAGGTCAGGACTTGTGGACAGGTCAGCTATTGGACATGTGGTCAGATCAGATATGGAACAGGACATGTGGACAGGTCAGCTATAGAGCAGCTATATGTCATCTATAGGGCAGGGCATGTGGATAGATCAGCTACTGAACAGGAAATGTAGATAGATCAGCTATTGAACAGGGCATGTGGACAGGTCAGCTATAGGTCAGGACTTGTGGACAGGTCAGCTATAGGTCAGGACATGTGGACAGGCCAGCTATAGGTCAGGACTTGTGGACAGGTCAGCTATCGGTCAGGACTTGTGGACAGGTCAGCTATAGGTCAGGACTTGTGGTCAGTTCAGCTATAGGACATGTGGACAGATCAGCCAAGGGAACAGGACATGTGGACAGGTCAGCTATAGGTCAGGACTTGTGGACAGGTCAGCTATAGGTCAGGACTTGTGGACAGGTCAGCTATAGGTCAGGACTTGTGGACAGGTCAGCTATAGGTCAGGACTTGTGGACAGGTAGGCTATAGGTCAGGACATGTGGACAGGTCAGCTATAGGTCAGGACTTGTGGACAGGTCAGCTATAGGTCAGGACATGTGGACAGGTCAGCTATAGGTCAGGACTTGTGGACAGGTCAGCTATAGGTCAGGACATGTGGACAGGTCAGCTATAGGTCAGGACTTGTGGACAGGTCAGCTATAGGTCAGGACTTGTGGACAGGTTAGCTATAGGTCAGGACATGTGGACAGGCCAGCTATAGGTCAGGACTTGTGGACAGGTCAGCTATCGGTCAGGACTTGTGGACAGGTCAGCTATAGGTCAGGACTTGTGGTCAGTTCAGCTATAGGACATGTTGACAGATCAGCTATGGAACAAGACATGTGGACAGGTCAGCTATAGAGCAGCTAAATGTCATCTATAGCGCAGGGCATGTGGATAGATCAGCTACTGAACAGGAAATGTAGATAGATCAGCTATTGAACAGGGCATGTGGACAGTTCAACTAAAGGTCATCTATAGGACAGAACATGTGGATAGATCAGCTACTGAACAGGAAATGTGGACAGGTCAGCTATAGGACAGAACATGTGGACAGATCAGCTACGGTACACGACATGTGGACAGGTCAGCTGTAGGACGGGACATGTGGACAGGTCAGCTGTAGGACGGGGCATGTGGACAGATCAGCTACGGTACAGGACATGTGGACAGGTCAGCTACGGTACACAACATGTGGACAGGTCAGCTACGGTACAGGACATGTGGACAGGTCAGCTGTAGGACAGGGCATGTGGACAGATCAGCGACGGTACAGGACATGTGGACAGGTCAGCTGTAGGACGGGACATTTAGACAGGTCAGCTGTAGGACGGGGCATGTGGACAGATCAGCTGTAGGACGGGTCATGTGGAGAGATCAGCTGTAGGACGGGACATGTGGACAGGTCAGCTGTAGGACGGGGCATGTGGACAGATCAGCTGTAGGACGGGGCATGTGGACAGATCAGCTGTAGGACGGGACATGTGGACAAATCAGCTGTAGGACGGGACATGTGGACAGGTCAGCTGTAGGATGGGGCATTTGGACAGATCAGCTACGGTACAGGACATGTGGGCAAGGTCAGCTGTAGGACGGAACATGTGGACAGATCAGCTGTAGGACGGGGCATGTGGATGGATTAGCTGTAGGACGGGACATGTGGAAAAGTCAGCTACAGTACAGGACATGTGGACAGGTCAGCTACGGTATAGGACATGTGGGCAAGGTCAGCTGTAGGACGGGACATGTGGACAGGTCAGCTACGGTATAGGACATGTGGGCAAAGTCAGCTGTAGGACGGGGCATGTGGACAGATCAGCTGGAGGACGGGGCATGTGGACAGATCAGCTATAGGTCAGGACAGGTGGACAGGTCAGCTATAGGTCATGACATGTGGACAGGCCAGCTATAGGTCAGAACTTGTGGACAGGTCTGCTATCGGTCAGGACATGTGGAACAGGTCAGCTATAGGTCTGTACTTGTGGACAGGTCAGCTATAGGTCAGGACTTGTGGACAGGTCAGCTATAGGTCAGGACTTGTGGACAGGTCAGCTATAGGTCAGGACTTGTGGACAGGTCAGCTATAGGTCAGGACTTGTGGACAGGTCAGCTATAGGTCATGACTTGTGGATAGGTCAGCTATAGGTCAGGACATGTGGACAGGCCAGCTATAGGTCAGGACTTGTGGACAGGTCAGCTATCTGTCAGGACTTGTGGACAGGTCAGCTATAGGTCAGGACTTGTGGACAGGTCAGCTATAGAGCAGCTATATGTCATCTATAGGGCAGGGCATGTGGATAGATCAGCTACTGAACAGGAAATGTAGATGGATCAGCTATTGAACAGGGCATGTGGACAGTTCAACTAAAGGTCATCTATAGGACAGAACATGTGGATAGATCAGCTACTGAACAGGAAATGTGTATAGATCAGCTATTGAACAGGGCATGTGGACAGGTCAGCTATAGAGCAGCTATATGTCATCTATAGGGCAGGGCATGTGGATATATCAGCTACTGAACAGGAAATGTAGATGGATCAGCTATTGAACAGGGCTTGTGGACAGTTCAACTAAAGGTCATCTATAGGACAGAACATGTGGATAGATCAGCTATGGCACAGGGCATGTGGATAGATCAGCTATAGAACAGGACTTGAGGACAGGTCAGGAAATGTGGATAGATCAGCTATGGAACAGGACTTGTGCCAGGTCAGTTTTAGGACAGGACATGTTGTCAGTTCAGCTATTGGAAAGGACTTATGGCCAGATCAGCTATTGGACATGTGTCCTCATCAGCTATAGGATGGGACTTGTGGACAGGTCAGCTATGGAACAGGGCATGTGGACAGGTCAGCAATATGCCATCTATAGGACAGGGTATGTGGACAGATCAACTAAAGGTCAGCTATAGGACAGGGCATTTGGATCGATCAGGAAAGGAACCAGACATGTGGACAGGTCAGCTATAGGACAGGACATGTGGACAGGTCAGCTATAGGTCAGCTATTGGGCAGGACATGACGACAGATCAGGTAAAGGTCAAATATAGATAAGGACATATGGACATTGCTCCTTGACCTCACATTGACCTTTCCTTGACCTCACTTTCTCCTTACCCACATTGTTCTTTAGAGGTCCCTCCCTTCCTCCCTCCCTCTGGAATGGCTGGATGTCAGTTAGCAGTGTGTGATGGCAGACAGAAACAGTAGTGACTGTTGGGTGGCAGGTTAGACAGGGTCCCACAGATTAATGCTGTCATTTAAGAGATTAAGACACCGAATGACCCACATGTAAAAATAAACTCAGCAAAAAAAGAAAAGTACCTTTTTCAGGACCCTGTCTTTCAAAGATAATTAGTAAAAATCCAAATAACTTCACAGATCTTCATTGTAAAGGGTTTAAACACTGTTTCCCATGCTTGTTCAATGAAACAAACAATTAATAAAGACGCACCTGTTTAACGGTCGTTAAGACACTAACAGTTTACAGACGGTAGGCAATGAAGGTCACTGTTATGAAAACTTAGGACACTAAAGAGGCCATTCTACTGACTCTGAAAAACACCAAAAGAAAGATGCCCAGGATCCCTGCTCATCTGCGTGAACGTGCCTTAGGCATGCTGCAAGGAGGCATGAGGACTGCAGATATGGCCAGGGCAATAATTTGCAATGTCCGTACTGTGAGATGCCTAAGACAGCGCTCCAGGGACAGAACGGACAGCTGATTGTCCTCGCAGTGGCAGACCACGTGTAACGACACCTGCACAGGATCGGTACATCTGAACATCACAACTGCGGGACAGGTACAGGATGGCAACAACAACTGCCCGAGTTACACCAGGAAAGCACAATCCCACCATCAGTGCTCAGACTGTTCGCAATAGGTTGAGAGAGCCTGGACTGAGGGCTTGTAGGCCTGTTCTAAGGCAGGTCCTCACCAGATATCACCGGCAACAACATCGCCTATGGGCACAAACCCACCGTCGCTGGACCAGACAGGACTGGCAAAAAGTGTTCTTCACTGACGAGTTGCGGTTTTGTCTCACAAGAGGTGATGGTCAGACTCGCGTTTATTGTCGAAGGAATGAGCGTTACACGGAGGCCTATACTCTGGAGTGGGATCGATTTGGAGGTGGGGGGTCCATCATGGTCTGGGGCAGTGTGTCACAGCATCATCGGACTGAGCTTGTCGTCATTGCAGGCAATCGCAACGCTTTGCATTACAGGGAAGACATCTTCCTCCCTCATGTGGTACACTTCCTGCAGGCTGATCCTGACATGACCCTCCAGCATGACAATGCCACCAGCCATACTGCTCGTTCTGTGCGTGATTTCATGCAAGACAAGATTGTCAGTGTTCTGCCATGGCCAGCAAAGAGCCTGGATCTCAATCCCACTGAGCACATCTGGGACCTGTAGGATCGGAGTGTGAGGGCTAGGGCCAATCCCCTCAGAAATGTCCGGGAACTTGCAGGTGTCTTGGTGGAAGAGTGGGGTAACATCTCACAGCAAGAACTGGCAAATCTGGTGCAGTCCATAAGGAGGAGATGCACTGCAGTACTTAATGCAGCAGGTGGCCACACCAAATACTGACTGTTACTTTTGATTTCGACCTCCCCATTGTTCAGGGACACATTATTCCATTTATTTTAGTCACATGTCTGTGGAACTTGTTCAGTTTATGTCTCAGTTGTTGATCTTGTTATGTTCATACAAATATTTACACATGTTAAGTTTGCTGAAAATAAACGCAGTTGACAGTGAGAGGACTTTTCTTTTTATGCTGAGTTTATAACTAATATATTGTAATTTAATAACGCGGTTTGATGGGACAGAAAGTGGAAAGGGAAGTGGAATTTTAAATGTTGCTTACTGGACCTGATCTAGATTGTGTTACACCGAGATAAGATCAGGCCAGTGGTTTAATCAACTTTAATGCCTCAGTTTAATCACCCCCGACAACCTGCTGCCAAGACTGAAGACAACATGATTCTCTGCGATTGGGGGGAGGGGTTAGAGTTAGAGATGAGGTCATTTAGAAACATGCCAGAATGTCTCCTAGATTTGGAATCTCACTGAATTAAGAGGCTCTCCTTGCGTCACAGTGTTTTTGTAATGATTTGCCATGATGTTTTGATCTAAACCAACTAAACTGCTTCCAGTTAACTGGGAACTGCCAACCAGATTCAGATTCATAGTAATTTGGTAACAATTACTGTGGCAGAATGCAGTAGTGGAGAAAGACTAACAAGATAAGGATACTAGAACTGCTTCAAATGTTCTACAAGTGTTCTGCTGTTACATGGTGATGTACCACAGCTTCAGTTGTTAACATGTTACATGGTTTTTCTCCAGGATCGAAGGTTTATTACAGAGTGTGTTATGGGTACTCTATGATGCTTGCTTTATCAATTACACTGAGCGCTATCCAAGCGTTCAGACATTTTTGGAAAGGAATCACAGTAGCTTAAAAACTTATTTGGGACTGGGGGGCAGTATTGAGTAGCTTGGATAAAAAGGTGCCCATAGTAAAGATTTGGATAGAAAACACTCTGAAGTTTCTAAACCTGTTTGAATGATGTCTGTGAGTATAACATAACTCATATGGCAGGCAAAAACCTGAGAAAAAATCCAACCAGGAAGTGGGAAATATGAGGTTTGTAGTTTTTTAAGTCATTGCCTATCGAATACACAGTGTCTATGGGGTCATATTGCACTTCCTAAGGCTTCCACTAGATGTCAACAGTCTTTAGAACCTTTTTTGAGGCTTCTACTGTGAAGATTTATTTTAAAAACATCCTAAAGATTGATTCTATACTTCGTTTGACATGTTTCTATGGACTGTAACGGAACTTTTTGACTTTTAGTCTGGACCTAGTGATCGCGCCTCATGAATTTGGTTTGTGAACTAAATGTGCGAACAAAAAGGAGGCATTTGGACATCAATTATGGACTTTATCGAACAAAACAAACATTTATTGTGGAACTGGGATTCCTGGCAGTGCATAGTAACATAATAAAAGTAAAATTATAATATGCTATTCTGTCGTCAATGGATGAATGGATGCCAGCAACCAGATAGAAACTGATAATGGTGTATGTGAATGGT
This sequence comes from Oncorhynchus masou masou, assembly GCF_036934945.1. Classification (NCBI taxonomy): domain Eukaryota; kingdom Metazoa; phylum Chordata; class Actinopteri; order Salmoniformes; family Salmonidae; genus Oncorhynchus; species Oncorhynchus masou. The sequence goes on along the minus strand of NC_088212.1, from coordinate 1,322,262 downwards.
GTATGTGAAAACCGCCAATTTTCAAACCAAGTACATGATCAATGGCTTTGGATATCTGGGGATAAAACCAGGCCAGCGTGGGAGCGACTGTCTGAGAATGGGCACAATACAGTGTCTGATACAATGAACAAAATACTATTTTTAAATCTTGTTATAAATATATTTCCATTCATATTGTTTTATGCAATTAATTATTTGCAATTCTTCATGCACTGGTGATTTTGTTTAGGAATACAGCAAATAATTACACTTGTGACCTGGCTGGTTATATTATTATTAGTAGTATTGTCATCATCAGGTTCCATGCTGGGTGGTACATCTGTCAGAGAACAGGTTCCATGCTGGGTGGTACATCTGTCAGAGAACAGGTTCCATGCTGGGTGGTACATCTGTCAGAGAACAGGTTCCATGCTGGGTGGTACATCTGTCAGAGAACAGGTTCCATGCTGGGTGGTACATCTGTCAGAGAACAGGTTCCATGCTGGGTGGTACATCTGCCAGAGTACAGGTTCCATGCTGGGTGGTACATCTGTCAGAGAACAGGTTCCATGCTGGGTGGTACATCTGTCAGAGAACAGGTTCCATGCTGGGTGGTACATCTGTCAGAGAACAGGTTCCATGCTGGGTGGTACATCTGTCAGAGAACAGGTTCCATGCTGGGTGGTACATCTGTCAGAGTACAGGTTCCATGCTGGGTGGTACATCTGTCAGAGAACAGGTTCCATGCTGGGTGGTACATCTGTCAGAGAACAGGTTCCATGCTGGGTGGTACATCTGTCAGAGAACAGGTTCCATGCTGGGTGGGACATCTGTCAGAAAACAGGTTCCATGCTGGGTGGTACATCTGTCAGAGAACAGGTTCCATGCTGGGTGGTACATCTGTCAGAGAACAGGTTCCATGCTGGGTGGTACATCTGTCAGAGAACAGGTTCCATGCTGGGTGGTACATCTGTCAGAGAACAGGTTCCATGCTGGGTGGTACATCTGTCAGAGAACAGGTTCCATGCTGGGTGGTACATCTGTCAGAGAACAGGTTCCATGCTGGGTGGTACATCTGTCAGAGAACAGGTTCCATGCTGGGTGGTACATCTGTCAGAGAACAGGTTCCATGCTGGGTGGGACATCTGTCAGAAAACAGGTTCCATGCTGGGTGGTAAAACTTCCCAGGCCTGCTAGGAACAGGAAGGCTGGCTTCTGCTTCTGCTGATCCTCCTGGTTTTTTATTTGTCTGGAATGTGGGAATGTGATTTACCGATTTACTGATTTCCCAGCTAATGTTGAGCTCCCTCCCTGGGTTTCTGTTAGCTGGGCTGAATGTGTTACTAGTCATTCTCCTCTGATACAGTTGAAGTCAGAAGTTTACATACACTTAGGTTGGAGTCATTAAAACTCGTTTTTCAACCACTCCACAAATGTCTTGTTAACAAACTATAGTTTTGGCAAGTCGGTTAGGACATCTAGTGTGTGCATGACACAAGTCATTTTTCCAATTGTTTACAGACAGATTATTTCACTTATAATTCACTGTATCACAATTCCAGGGGGTCAGAAGTTTACATACACTAAGTTGACTGTGCCTTTAAACAGCTTGGAAAATTCCAGAAAATGTCATGGCTTTATAAGCTTCTTATAGGCTAATTGACATAATTTGAGTCAATCGGAGGTGTACTTGTGGATGTATTTCAAAGCCTGCCTTCAAACTCAGTGCCTCTTTGCTTGAAATCAAGGGAAAATAAAAATAAATCAGCCAAGACCTCAGAAAAAAAATTGTGGACCTCCACAAGTCTGGTTCATCCTTGGGAGCAATTTCCAAAATCCTGAAGGTACCATGTTCATCTGTACAAACAGTAGAATGCAAGTATAAACACCATGGGATCACGCAGCCGTTATAGCACTCAGGAAAGAGGTGTTCTGTCTCCTAGAGATGAACGTACTTTGGGGCGAAAAGTGCAAATCAATCCCAGAACAACAACAAAGGACCTTGTGAAGATGCTGGAGGAAACAGGTACAAAAGTATCTATATCCACAGTAAAATGAGTCCTATATCGACAAAGGCCCCTCAGCAAGGAAGAAGCCACTGCTCCAAAACCACCATAAAAAGCCAGACTACGGTTTGCAACTGCACATGGGCACAAAGATCATACTTTTTGGAGAAATGTCCTCTGGTCTGATGAAACAAAAATAGAACTGTTTGGCCATAATGACCATCGTTATGTTTGGAGGAAAAAGGAGGAGGCTTGCAAGCCTAAGAACACCATACCAACCGTGAAGGACAAGGGTGGCAGCATCATGTTGTGGGGGTGCTTTGCTGCAGGAGGGACTGGTGCACTTCACAAAATAGATTGCAACATGAGGTATGAAAATTATGTGGATATATTGAAACAACATCTCAAGACATCAGTCAGGAAGTTAAAGCTTGGTCGCAAATGTGTCTTCCAAATGGACAATGACCACAAGCATATCTCCAAAGTTGTGGCAAAATGGCTTAAGGACAACAAAGTCAAGGTATTGGAGTGGCCATCACAAAGCCCTGACCTCAATCCTATAGACAATTTGTGGGCAGAACTGAAAAGCCTGTGTGAGAAAGGAGGCCTACAAACCTGACTCAGTTAGACCAGCTCTGTCAGGAGGAATGGGGCCTACAAACCTGACTCAGTTAGACCAGCTCTGTCAGGAGGAATGGGGCCTACAAACCTGACTCAGTTAGACCAGCTCTGTCAGGAGGAATGAGGCCTACAAACCTGACTCAGTTAGACCAGCTCTGTCAGGAGGAATGTGCCAAAATTCACCCAACTTATTTTGGGGAGCTTGTGGAAGGCAACCCGAAACATTTGACCCAAGTCAAACAATTTAAAGGCAATGCTACCAAATACTAATTGAGTATGGAAACTTCTGACCCACTGGGAATGTGATGAAATAAATAAAATATGAAATAAATCATTCTCTCTACTATTATTCTGACATTTCACATTCTTAAAATAAAGTGGGGATCCTAACTGACCTAAGACAGGGAATGTTTACAAGGATTAAATGTCAGGAATTGTGAAAAACTGAGTTTAAATGTATTTGACTAGGGTGGGTGTAAACTTCCGACTTCAACTGTACTTAGGGTTAGGGTTTCTGTTAGCTAGGCTGAAGGTGTCACTAAATGTCCTCTGTTATTCTCCATTTCAGCTGAAGAACAAGTTCATGAAGAAGCTTCCCCGAGATGCCGAGGCATCCAACGTTCTCGTTGGAGAGGTGGACTTCCTGGACGCCCCCTTTGTGGCATTTGTCCGTCTACAGCAGGCTGTGATGCTGGGAGCTCTTACAGAAGTCCCTGTCCCCACCAGGTTAATATATAAATGTAAACTACAGTTGTTACGGTTTGACATCATGTAATCTCTTTGGTCTTTCATCCTCAGATTCCTGTTCATCCTTTTAGGACCCAAAGGAAAAGCCAAGTCCTATCATGAGATAGGAAGAGCTATCGCCACCCTCATGTCAGATGAGGTAAGCAGAACAAGGTTTCAGAGCAAGGTATTTAACCTTTACTTTTTTTTACTAGGCAAGTCAGTAAAGAACAAATTCTACCCCTGCCAAACCCTCTCTTAACCCGGACTACGCTGGGCCAATTGTGCACCGCCCTATGGGAAGGTATCAGCTATGATGTCAGATGAGGTAAGCAGAGCAAGGTTTTTCAGAGCAAGGAATTAGCTATGATGTCAGATGAGGTAAACAGCACCGATCAAGGTGTCAGCTATGATGTCAGATGATGTAAGCAGCACAGATCAAGATGTCAGCTATGATGTCAGAGGAGGTAAGCAGCACAGAGCAAGGTGTCAGCTATGATGTCAGATGAGGTAAGCAGCACAGAGCAAGGTGTCAGCGATGATGTCAGATGAGGTAAGCAGTACAGAGCAAGGTGTCAGCTATGATGTCAGAGGAGGTAAACAGCACAGAGCAAGGTGTCAGCGATGATGTCAGATGAGGTAAGCAGCACAGAGCAAGGTGTCAGCTATGATGTCAGATGAGGTAAGCAGCACAGAGCAAGGTGTTAGCTATGATGTCAGGTGAGGTAAACAGCACAGAGCAAGGTGTCAGCTATGATGTCAGATGAGGTAAGCAGCACAGAGCAAGGTGTCAGCTATGATGTCAGATGAGGTAAGCAGCACAGAGCAAGGTGTCAGCTATGATGTCAGATGAGTTAAGCAGCACAGAGCAAGGTGTCAGCTATGATGTCAGAGGAGGTAAACAGCACAGAGCAAGGTGTCAGCTATGATGTCAGATGAGGTAAGCAGCACAGAGCAAGGTGTCAGCTGAATACATGTCTGAGTCCCTACTAAATACTATGCTGCCTGTATAAATCAGTCAGATGAATGCTATACAGGTATGCTGTCAACTAGTTGAACATTCACATTCAGTCCCTTTCCAAACCAGCTGAGATGTACTTCTGCTGATATTCACAACTGCTTTGTTTTTTCCAGCTTTTTCTGATAACTCACTGAGGCCCCCTACTGGGCACCAACTGTCAGCTCTCACTTCATATTTAATTTAATCTGTAGACAATTTGAACATTAACTTTCTACTTTACAAGAGACAAAACAAACTACATAAATATGAAAATATCAAATCCAAGTGTTGTTGAACTGACAACTTTGTCTCATGCAGGTGTTCCATGACATAGCATACAAGGCGAAGGACAGAGAGGATCTGCTGGCTGGCATCGATGAGTTTCTGGATGAGGTGATTGTTCTGCCCCCGGGGGAATGGGACCCGGCCATCAGGATAGAACCGCCCAAGTCTGTACCTTCTGCTGACAAAAGGTTAGCATCCATCTGCTGACATGATATGCTGTTTTATGCGTTTCTATACTATAGTCCTCTATATTGTGCTTCTCAGGAAGAACGTGTATGCTGGAGGCGACAGCGGCCAGATGAACGGAAACACGCCCCATGATGGGGGAGGAGGGGGAGGGGGACATGCAGTGGGAGACGAGCTCAAGAAGACAGGCAGGTGAGTCAACTAATAAAACACAATAAAACACTGTACTGATGAAGGCCATTGATGGAGGCTGAAACATCAAGCTTTTAATAGTTGCTTGAATAAAATAATGTTTTTTTAAAGGTGTGCGATCATTGCGCTTATCGTTTTAAAAAAATTAACTGTTGCACCTCGACTCCCATTTCTCGTCTTCCATTCCTCTGGAGTCAACCAATAAAATGTATGAGTCTCAGGATAGGTTAGTGAGTCAGGACAGGGCAGGAAAGGACAACCAGAATGTTTTTCTTCATAATTTTCAGGTTTTGTGGAGGCCTCCTACTTGACATCAAAAGGAAAGCTCCATTCTTCGCCAGTGATTTCTACGATGCGTTCCACATCCAGGCACTGTCGGCCATCCTGTTCATCTACCTAGGAACCGTAACTAACGCCATCACCTTCGGAGGGTTGCTAGGAGACGCCACCGACAACATGCAGGTCAGGCTATCTCTTCTTTCTGCCAAGCATGTTGAGACCTTTGTTATGAATTAAAGGTGCACTCTCCCAGTTAAACTAAACTATCAGGATGTAGATACTGATAGTTTATCAACGCTGATCTACACACTGATTGTAGAACACCCCTAATCTACATCCTGATAGTTTAACAGTTCTGATCTACATCCTGATCTACATGCCTTAAATGACATACCCAAATATATCTGCCTGTAGCTCAGGACCTGAAGCAAGAATATGCATATTTTTGATAGCATTTGAAAGGAAACACTTTGAAGTTTGTGGAAATGTGAAATTAATGTCGGAGAATATATCACATGAGATCAATTTTATTTGGAATGGCAAGCCAAACAAAATGAAAAGGGCCTATTTATATAATGAATAGGGATTTGGAGGACAGAAATTATAAAATATTAAAGCATTAGACCTCTCACTAAAGGATTCAGTCATACAAAAGTTATACTTAACTGGATTCTCTAGTAAATTAGTAAGAATGTATCACCCCATGTTCAAGAATGGCCATTTTCCTTTTTTCAAATTCTTTGAAACGCAAGAGAAAGGCCATACATTAAGACAGGATCCGAGTTGTGATTAAGAGTTGGTCCACAAGATGGCAGCAGTGTGTGTGCAAATTTTCAGACTGATCCAGTGAAGAATAATCCCCCACTACACAATATTTTGCATCAAGTCTGCCAGGAGTTTGCCAGGAGTTTGCCCAAATGTGCCGAATTGGTCAAGTTATACATTAAGTACATTTGTTTACATTTATTTAACCAGGTAGGCCAGTTGAGAAAAAGTTCTAATTTACAACTGTGACCTGGCCAAGATAAAGAAAAGCAGTGCTACACAAACAACGCAGATTTACACATGGAATACACAAACGTACAGTCAATAACACAAGATACTGGTCAATTAGAAAGGCCTGCTCACAGAAGTGTTTTAGGGAGCGTCTGACAGTGATGAGGGGTGGTCGTTTGACTGCAGACCCATTGCGGACGCAGGCAATGAGGCAGTGATCGCTGAGATCCTGGTTGAAGACAGCAGAGGTGTATTTAGAGGGCAGGTTGGTCAGGATGATATCTACGAGGGTGGCTGTGTTTACAGATTTGGGGTTGCACCTGTTAGGTTCATTGATACTTTGTGTGAGATTGAGAGCATATAGCTTAGATTGTAGGATGGCCGGGGTGTTAAGCATGTCCCAGTTTAGGGCACCTAACAGTACGAGCTCTGAAGATAGATGGGGGGCAATCAATTCCCATATGATATCCAGGGCACAGCTGGGGGAAGAGAGTGGTCTATAACAATCAGCAACGGTGAGAGACTTGTTTCTGGAAAGGTAGATTTTTAGAAGTAGAAGCTCAGATTGTTTGGACACAGAACTGGATTGTATGACAGAGCTCTGCAGGCTGTCTCTGCAGTTGATTGCAACTCTGCCCCCTTTGGCAGTTCTATCTTGTTGGAAAATGTTATAGTTAGGGATGGAAATTTCAGGATTTCTGGTGGCCTTCATAAGCCAGGATTCAGACATGGTTAGGACATCTGGGTTGACACAGTGTGCTAAATTAGTGAGTAAAAGTCTTTCTGCACAGATCTTTATTTTTATAATATATTACAATGGATCTTTCTTGAATAAGTTCCTCCATTTCTTTTTGTTTTTCCTCTAACTTATTCTGTGACTCTATGGTACAGTTTTTATTGCTGTCTAACTTTACTGTTAGTCCTTCCAATTCCTTTGTTAATATGGATTCTTTTGACCTACATTGCTTTTGTTTTATAGATGAGTACTGAATTGCATGGTCTCTAAAGGCGCATTTAAAAGTGTCCCGTACAATAAGGGGATCTGATGTACCTATGTTATGTTATGAAAAATTCTGTTATAAATGATTCTGTCCTTGTTAAATCCAGTAGGCTTTGATTAAATGTCCAATATCCTCGCCCACTTGGAAATTCTGTAAGAGTAATATATATGCCAATTATGTGATGGTCCGACCGTATTCTTTCCCCTATCAACACTTTAACTTTTGGTGCCAGAGAGAATGACATAAGAATGTAATCAAGACAACTAGCTTGATTAAGCCTCCGCCATGTATATCTCACTAAGTCAGGGTATTTAAGTCTCCATATATCCACTAATTCCAATATATCCATGACAATCATGATTTCCTTAAGTGCCTGAGTGTGATAGTTTGAAGTGTGATTTCCTTTCCGGTCCATAGAGGTACTTAAGACCGTATTAAAATCTCCCACCATAATAATAGAGTCTAGTGTTGCTTGTAGAGTTGATAAATTTGTGTGTATATTTTCAACGATCAGGGGTGTTAAACTATCAGGATGTAGATCAGGGGTGTTCATTGTTTTACTTTTTTTTTTAACCTTTATTTAACTCGGCAAGTCAGTTAAGAATAAATTATTATTTACAATGACGACCTAGGGACAGTTGGGTTAACTGCCTTGTTCAGGGGCAGAACAAAATATTTTTACCATGTCAGCTCAGGGATTCGATCTAGCAAACTTCCAGTTACTGGCCCAACCACTAGGCTACCTGCTGGTTACTGGCCCAACACTCGAACCACTAGGCTACCTGCCACCCCTAAACTATTAAGATGTATACAAGGGGTGTCAAACTATCAATCATACTATGAAGATCAGTTAAACTATTAGGATGTAGATTAGGGGTATCATCAGGGATGTTAAACTATTAGGATGTAGATCAGGGGTATCATCAGGGATGGTAAACTATTATGATGTAGATCAGGGGGATCATCAGGGTTGTTAAACAATTAGGATGTAGATCAGGGGTATCATCAGGGGTGTTAAACTGTCAGGATGTAGATCAGGGGTATCATCAGGGATGTTAAACTATTATGATGTAGATCAGGGGTGTTAAACTATTAGGATGTAGATCAGGGGTGTTAAACTGTCAGGATGTAGATCAGGGGCGTTAAACAATCAGGATGTAGATCAGGGGAGTTAAACTATTAGGATGTAGATCAGGGGTGTTAAACTGTCAGGATGTAGATCAGGGGTATCATCAGGGGTGTTAAACTGTCAGGATGTAGATCAGGGGTATCATCAGGGGTGTTAAACTATCATGATGTAGATCAGGGGTATCATCAGGGGTGTTAAACTATCATGATGTAGATCAGAGGTGTTAAACTATTAGGATGTAGATCAGGGGAGTTAAACTATTAGGATGTAGATCAGGGGTGTTAAACTGTCAGGATGTAGATCAGGGGTATCATCAGGGGTGTTAAACTATCATGATGTAGATCAGGGGTATCATCAGGGGTGTTAAACTATCATGATTTAGATCAGGGGTATCATCAGGGGTGTTAAACTGTCAGGATGTAGATCAGGGGTGTTAAACAATCAGGATGTAGATCAGGGGTGTTAAACTATTAGGATGTAGATCAGGGGTGTTAAACAATCAGGTTGTAGATCAGAGGTGTTAAACTATTAGGATGTAGATCAGGGGTGTTAAACAATCAGGATGTAGATCAGGGGTGTTAAACTATTAGGATGTAGATCAGGGGTGTTAAACTATTAGGATGTAGATCAGGGGTGTTAAACTATTATGATGTAGATCAGGGGTGTTAAACTGTCAGGATGTAGATCAGGGGTGTTAAACAATCAGGATGTAGATCAGGGGTGTTAAACTATTAGGATGTAGATCAGGGGTGTTAAACAATCAGGTTGTAGATCAGAGGTGTTAAACTATTAGGATGTAGATCAGGGGTGTTAAACAATCAGGATGTAGATCAGGGGTGTTAAACTATTAGGATGTAGATCAGGGGTGTTAAACTATTAGGATGTAGATCAGGGGTGTTAAACTATTAGGATGTAGATCAGGGGTGTTAAACAATCAGGATGTAGATCAGGGGTGTTAAACTATTAGGATGTAGATCAGGGGTGTTAAACAATCAGGTTGTAGATCAGAGGTGTTAAACTATTAGGATGTAGATCAGGGGTGTTAAACTATTATGATGTAGATCAGGGGTATCATCAGGGATGTTAAACTATTATGATGTAGATCAGGGGTGTTAAACTATTATGATGTAGATACTTCCGGCGCCGACAGAGATGGCCGCCTCGCTTCGCGTTCCTAAGAAACTATGCAGTTTTTTGTTTTTTTATGTGTTATTTCTTACATTAGTACCTCAGGTCATCTTAGGTTTCATTACATACAGCCGAGAAGAACTACTGTATATAAGAACAGCGTCAACTCACCATCAGTACGACCAAGAATATGTTTTTCGCGACGCGGATCCTGTGTTCTGCCTTACAAACAGGACAAAGGAATGGATCTCATGCAGCGACCCCAAAAAACGACTCCGAAAAAGAGGGAAACGTAGCGGTCTTCTGGTTAGACTACGGAGACGGGCACATCGTGCCCCACTTCCTAGCATTCTTCTTGCCAATGTCCAGTCTCTTGACAACAAGGTTGATGAAATCCGAGCAAGGGTAGCATTCCAGAGGGACATCAGAGACTGTAACGTTCTGTGCTTCTCGGAAACATGGCTCACTGGAGAGACGCTATCCGATGCGGTGCAGCCAACGGGTTTCTCCACGCATCGCGCCGACAAAAACAAACACCTTTCTGGTAAGAAGAGGGGTGGGGGTGTATGCCTTATGGCTAACGAGGCATGGTGCGATGAAAGAAACATACAGGAACTCAAATCCTTCTGTTCACCTGATTTAGAATTCCTCACAATCAAATATAGACCGCATTACCTACCAAGAGAATTCTCTTTGATTATAATCACAGCCGTATATATCCCCCCCCAAGCAGACACATCGATGGCTCTGAACGAACTTTATTTAACTCTTTGCAAACTGGAAACCATTTATCCGGAGGCTGCATTCATCGTTGTTGGGGATTTTAACAAGGCTAATCTGAAAACAAGACTCCCTAAATTTTATCAGCATATCGATTGCGCAACCAGGGGCGGAAAAACCTTGGATCACTGTTAATCTAACTTCCGCGATGCATATAAGGCCCTGCCCCGCCCCCCTTTCGGAAAAGCTGACCACAACTCCATTTTGCTGATACCTGCCTACAGACAAAAGCTAAAAAAGAAGCTCCCACGCTGAGGTCTGTCCAACGCTGGTCCGACCAAGCTGACTCCACACTCCAAGACTGCTTCCATCACGTGGACTGGGACATGTTTCGTATTGCGTCAAATAACAACATTGACGAATACGCTGATTCGGTGTGCGAGTTCATTAGAACGTGCGTTGAAGATGTCGTTCCCATAGCAACGATTAAAACATTCCCTAACCAGAAACCTTGGATTGATGGCAGCATTCGTGTGAAACTGAAAGCACGAACCACTGCTTTCAATCAGGGCAAGGTGTCTGGTAACATGACTGAATACAATCGATGCAGCTATTCCCTCCGTAAGGCTATCAAACAAGCTAAGCGTCAGTACAGAGACAAAGTAGAATCCCAATTCAACTTCTCAGACACAAGAGGCATGTGGCAGGGTCTACAGTCAATCACGGACTACAGGAAGAAATCCAGCCCAGTCACGGACCAGGATGTCTTGCTCCCAGGCAGACTAAATAACTTTTTTGCCCGCTTTGAGGACAATACAGTGCCACTGACACTGCCTGCAACGGAAAAATGCGGTCTCTCCTTCACTGCAGCCGAGGTGAGTAAAACATTTAAACGTGTTAACCCTCGCAAGGCTGCAGGCCCAGACGGCATCCCCAGCCGCGCCCTCAGAGCATGCGCAGACCAGCTGGCTGGTGTGTTTACGGACATATTCAATCAATCCCTATACCAGTCTGCTGTTCCCACATGCTTCAAGAGGGCCACCATCGTTCCTGTTCCCAAGAAAGCTAAGGTAACTGAGCTAAACGACTACCACCCCGTAGCACTCACTTCCGTCATCATCATTTTTTTACATTTAAGTCATTTAGCAGACGCTCTTATCCAGAGCGACTTACAAATTGGTGAATTCACCTTCTGACATCCAGTGGAACAGCCACTTTACAATGGTGCATCTAAATCATTTAAGGGGGGGAGAAGGATTACTTTATCCTATCCTAGGTATTCCTTGAAGAGGTGGGGTTTCAGGTGTCTCCGGAAGGTGGTGATTGACTCCGCTGTCCTGGCGTCGTGAGGGAGTTTGTTCCACCATTGGGGGGCCAGAGCAGCGAACAGTTTTGATTGGGCTGAGTGGGAACTGTACTTCCTCAGTGGTAGGGAGGCGAGCAGGCCAGAGGTGGATGAACGCAGTGCCCTTGTTTGGGTGTAGGGCCTGATCAGAGCCTGGAGGTACTGCGGTGCCGTTCCCCTCACAGCTCCGTAGGCAAGCACCATGGTCTTGTAGCGGATGCGAGCTTCAACTGGAAGCCAGTGGAGAGAGCGGAGGAGCGGGGTGACGTGAGAGAACTTGGGAAGGTTGAACACCAGACGGGCTGCGGCGTTCTGGATGAGTTGTAGGGGTTTAATGGCACAGGCAGGGAGCCCAGCCAACAGCGAGTTGCAGTAATCCAGACGGGAGATGACAAGTGCCTGGATTAGGACCTGCGCCGCTTCCTGTGTGAGGCAGGGTCGTACTCTGCGGATGTTGTAGAGCATGAACCTACAGGAACGGCTTTGAGAGACTAGTCAAGGACCATGTCACCTCCACCCTACCTGACTCCCTAGACCCACTCCAATTTGCTTACTGCTCAAATAGGTCCACAGACGATGCAATCTCAACCACACTGCACACTGCCCTAACCCATCTGGACAAGAGGAATACCTATGTGAGAATGCTGTTCATCGACTACAGCTCGGCATTCAACACCATAGTACCCTCCAAGCTCGTCATCAAGCTCGAGACCCTGGGTCTCGACCCCGCCCTGTGCAACTGGGTACTGGACTTCCTGACGGGCCGCCCCCAGGTGGTGAGGGTAGGTAACAACATCTCCTCCCCGCTGATCCTCAACACTGGGGCCCCACAAGGGTGCGTTCTGAGCCCTCTCCTGTACTCCCTGTTCACCCACGACTGCGTGGCCACGCACGCCTCCAACTCAATCATCAAGTTTGCGGACGACACAACAGTGGTAGGCTTGATTACCAACAACGACGAGACGGCCTACAGGGAGGAGGTGAGGGCCCTCGGAGTGTGGTGTCAGGAAAATAACCTCACACTCAACGTCAACAAAACTAAGGAGATGATTGTGGACTTCAGGAAACAGCAGAGGGAACACCCCCTATCCACATCGATGGAACAGTAGTGGAGAGAGTAGCAAGTTTTAAGTTCCTCGGCATACACATCACAGACAAACTGAATTGGTCCACCCACACAGACAGCATCGTGAAGAAGGCGCAGCAGCGCCTCTTCAACCTCAGGAGGCTGAAGATATTCGGCTTGTCACCAAAAGCACTCAGAAACTTCTACAGAGGCACAATCGAGAGCATCCTGGCGGGCTGTATCACCGCCTGGTACGGCAACTGCTCCGCCCTCAACCATAAGGCTCTCCAGAGGGTAGTGAGGTCTGCACAACGCATCATCGGGGGCAAACTACCTGCCCTCCAGGACACCTACACCACCCGATGTTACAGGAAGGCCATAAAGATCATCAAGGACATCTACCACCCGAGCCACTGCCTGTTCACCCCGCTATCATCCAGAAGGCGAGGTCAGTACAGGTGCATCAAAGCTGGGACCGAGAGACTGAAAAACAGCTTCTATCTCAAGGCCATCAGACTGTTAAACAGCCACCTACACACTGACACTGACTCAACTCCAGCCACTTTAATAATGGGAATTGATGGGAAATGTTGTAAATATATCACTAGCCACTTTAAACAATGCTACCTTATATAATGTTACTTACCCTACATTATTCATCTCATATGCATATCTATATACTGTACTCTATATCATCGACTGCATCCTTATGTAATACATGTATCACTAGCCACTTTAACTATGCCACTTTGTTTACATACTCATCTCACATGTATATACTGTACTCGATACCATCTACTGTATCTTGCCTATGCTGCTCTGTACCATCACTCACTCATATATCCTTATGTACATATTCTTTATCCCCTTACACTGTGTATAAGACAGTAGATTAGGAATTGTTAGTTAGATTACTTGTTGGTTATTACTGCATTGTCGGAACTAGAAGCACAAGCATTTCGCTACACTCGCATTAACATCTGCTAACCATGTGAATGTGACAAATAAAATTAGATTTGATTTAGATCAGGGGTGTTAAACTATTAGGATGTAGATCAGGGGTATCATCAGGGGTGTTAAACTATTAGGATGTAGATCAGGGGTATCATCAGGGGTGTTAAACAATCAGGATGTAGATCAGGGGTGTTAAACGATTATGATGTAGATCAGGGGTATCATCAGGGGTGTTAAACTATCATGATGTAGATCAGGGGTTTTAAACTATTATGATGTAGATCAGGGGTGTTAAACTATTATGATGTAGATCAGGGGTGTTAAACTATTATGATGTAGATCAGGGGTGTTAAACTATTAGGATGTAGATCAGGGGTTTTAAACTATTATGATGTAGATCAGGGGTATCATCAGGGGTGTTAGACAATCAGGATGTAGATCAGGGGTTTTAAACTATTATGATGTAGATCAGGGGTATCATCAGGGGTGTTAAACTATCATGATGTAGATTTTTTTTTTTTTCACCTTTATTTAACCAGGTAGGCTAGTTGAGAACAAGTTCTCATTTGCAACTGCGACCTGGCCAAGATAAAGCTTAGCAGTGTGAACAGACAACACAGAGTTACACATGGAGTAAACAATTAACAAGTCAATAACACAGTACAAAAAAAGGCGAGTCTATATATATTGTGTGCAAAAGGCATGAGGAGGTAGGCGAATAATTACAATTTTGCAGATTAACACTGGAGTGATAAATGATCAGATGGTCATGTACAGGTAGAGATACTGGTGTGCAAAAGAGCAGAAAAGTAAATAAATAAAAACGGTGTGGGGATGAGGTAGGTGAAAATGGGTGGGCTATTTACCAATAGACTATGTACAGCTGCAGCGATCGGTTAGCTGCTCAGATAGCACATGTTTGAAGTTGGTGAGGGAGATAAAAGTCTCCAACTTCAGGGATTTTTGCAATTCGTTCCAGTCACAGGCAGCAGACTACTGGAACGAAAGGCGGCCAAATGAGGTGTTGGCTTTATTAGGGATGATCAGTGAGATACACCTGCTGGAGCGCATGCTACGGATGGGTGTTGCCATCGTGACCAGTGAACTGAGATATGGCGGAGCTTTACCTAGCATGGACTTGTAGATGACCTGGAGCCAGTGGGTCTGGCGACGAATATGTAGCGAGGGCCAGCCGACTAGAGCATACAAGTCGCAGTGGTGGGTGGTATAAGGTGCTTTAGTGACAAAACGGATGGCACTGTGATAAACTGCATCCAGTTTGCTGAGTAGAGTGTTGGAGGCAATTTTGTAGATGACATCGCCGAAGTCGAGGATCGGTAGGATAGTCAGTTTTACTAGGGTAAGTTTGGCGGCGTGAGTGAAGGAGGCTTTGTTGCGGAATAGAAAGCCGACTCTTGATTTGATTTTCGATTGGAGATGTTTGATATGAGTCTGGAAGGAGAGTTTACAGTCTAGCCAGACACCTAGGTACTTATAGGTGTCCACATATTCAAGGTCGGAACCATCCAGGGTGGTGATGCTCGTCGGGCATGCGGGTGCAGGCAGCGATCGGTTGAAAAGCATGCATTTGGTTTTACTAGCATTTAAGAGCAGTTGGAGGCCACAGAAGGAGTGTTGTATGGCATTGAAGCTCGTTTGGAGGTTAGATAGCACAGTGTCCAAGGACGGGCCGGAAGTATATAGAATGGTGTCGTCTGCGTAGAGGTGGATCAGGGAATCGCCCGCAGCAAGAGCAACATCATTGATATATACAGAGAAAAGAGTCGGCCCGAGAATTGAACCCTGTGGCACCCCCATAGAGACTGCCAGAGGACCGGACAGCATGCCCTCCAATTTGACACACTGAACTCTGTCTGCAAAGTAATTGGTGTACCAGGCAAGGCAGTCATCCGAAAAACCGAGGCTACTGAGTCTGCCGATAAGAATATGGTGATTGACAGAGTCGAAAGCCTTGGCAAGGTCGATGAAGACGGCTGCACAGTACTGTCTTTTATCGATGGCGGTTATGAAACTATTAGGATGTAGATCAAGGGTGTTAAACAATAAGGATGTAGATCAGGGGTTTCATCAGGGGTGTTAAACTGTCAGGATGTAGATCAGGGGTATCATCAGGGGTGTTAAACTATCAGGATGTAGATCAGGGGTTTCATCAGGGGTGCTAAACTACCATGATGTAGATCAGGGGTATCATCAGGGATGTTAAACTATTAGGATGTAGATCAGGGGTTTCATCAGGGGTGCTAAACTATCATGATGTAGATCAGGGGTATCATCAGGGGTGTTAAACTATTAGGATGTAGATCAGGGGTGTTAAACAATTAGGATGTAGATCAGGGGTATCATCAGGGGTGTTCAACTGTCAGGATGTAGATCAGGGGTATCATTAGGGATGTTAAACTATTAGGATGTAGATCAAGGGTATCATCAGGGGTGTTAAACTATTAGGATGTAGATCAGGGGTGTTAAACAATTAGGATGTAGATCAGGGGTATCATCAGGGGTGTTCAACTGTCAGGATGTAGATCAGGGGTATCATCAGGGGTGTTAAACTATTAGGATGTAGATCAGGGGTTTCATCAGGGGTGCTAAACTACCATGATGTAGATCAGGGGTATCATCAGGGATGTTAAACTATTAGGATGTAGATCAGGGGTTTCATCAGGGGTGCTAAACTATCATGATGTAGATCAGGGGTATCATCAGGGGTGTTAAACTATTAGGATGTAGATCAGGGGTGTTAAACAATTAGGATGTAGATCAGGGGTATCATCAGGGGTGTTCAACTGTCAGGATGTAGATCAGGGGTATCATTAGGGATGTTAAACTATTAGGATGTAGATCAAGGGTATCATCAGGGGTGTTAAACTATTATGATGTAGATCAGGGGTTTTAAACTATTAGGATGTAGATCAGGGGTTTTAAACTATTAGGATGTAGATCAGGGGTGTTAAACTATTAGGATGTAGATCAGGGGTATAATCGGAGGTGTTAAACTATTATGATGTAGATCAGAGGTGTTAAACTGTCAGGATGTAGATCAGGGGTGTTAAACTATTAGGATGTAGATCAGGGGTTTCATCAGGGGTGCTAAACTACCATGATGTAGATCAGGGGTATCATCAGGGATGTTAAACTATTAGGATGTAGATCAGGGGTTTCATCAGGGGTTTTAAACTATTATGATGTAGATCAGGGGTATCATCAGGGGTGTTAAACTATTAGGATGTAGATCAGGGGTATCATCAGGGGTTTTAAACTATTAGGATGTAGATCAGGGGTTTTAAACTATTAGGATGTAGATCAGGGGTGTTAAACTATTAGGATGTAGATCAGGGGTGTTAAACTACCATGATGTAGATCAGGGGTATCATCAGGGATGTTAAACTATTAGGATGTAGATCAGGGGTTTCATCAGGGGTTTTAAACTATTATGATGTAGATCAGGGGTGTTAAACTATTAGGATGTAGATCAGGGGTTTTAAACTATTAGGATGTAGATCAGGGGTGTTAAACTATTATGATGTAGATCAGGGGTGTTAAACTATTAGGATGTAGATCAGGGGTGTTAAACTATTAGGATGTAGATCAGGGATGTTAAACTATTAGGATGTAGATCAGGGGTGTTAAACTATTAGGATGTAGATCAGGGGTTTTAAACTATTCTGATGTAGATCAGGGGTTTTAAACTATTCTGATGTAGATCAGGGGTGTTAAACTATTAGGATGTAGATCAGGGGTGTTAAACTATTAGGATGTAGATCAGGGGTGTTAAACTATTAGGATGTAGATCAGGGGTATCATCAGGGGAGTTAAACTATCATGATGTTGATCAGGGGTATAATCAGGGGTGTTAAACTATTAGGATGTAGATCAGGGGTGTTAAACTATTATGATGTAGATCTGGGGTGTTAAACAATCAGGTTGTAGATCAGGGGTTTTAAACTATTAGGATGTAGATCAGGGGTGTTAAACTATCATGATGTTGATCAGGGGTATCATCAGGGGTGTTAAACTATTATGATGTAGATCTGGGTTGTTAAACAATCAGGTTGTAGATAAGGGGTGTTAAACTATCATGATGTTGATCAGGGGTATCATCAGGGGTGTTAAACTATTATGATGTAGATCAGGGGTGTTAAACTATTAGGATGTTGATCAGGGGTATCATCAGGGGTGTTAAACTATTATGATGTAGATCTGGGGTGTTAAACAATCAGGTTGTAGATAAGGGGTGTTAAACTATCATGATGTTGATCAGGGGTATCATCAGGGGTGTTAAACTATTATGATGTAGAACAGGGGTGTTAAACTATTATGATGTAGATCAGGGGTGTTAAACAATCAGGATGTAAATCAGGGGTGTTAAACTATTATGATGTAGAACAGGGGTGTTAAACTATCATGATGTAGATCAGGGGTGTTAAACTATTAGGATGTAGATCAGGGGTGTTAAACTATTAGGATGTAGATCAGGGGTGTTAAACTATTAGGATGTAGATCAGGGATGTTAAACTATTAGGATGTAGATCAGGGGTATCATCAGGGGTGTTAAACTATTAGGATGTAGATCAGGGGTGTTAAACAATCAGGATGTAGATCAGGGGTGTTAAACTATTAGGATGTAGATCAGGGGTGTTAAACTATTAGGATGTAGATCAGGGGTGTTCAACTATTAGGATGTAGATCAGGGGTGTTAAACTATTAGGATGTAGATCAGGGATGTTAAACTATTAGGATGTAGATCAGGGGTATCATCAGGGGTGTTAAACTATTAGGATGTAGATCAGGGGTGTTAAACAATCAGGATGTAGATCAGGGGTGTTAAACTATTAGGATGTAGATCAGGGGTATCATCAGGGGTGTTAAACTATTAGGATGTAGATCAGGGGTGTTAAACTATTAGGATGTAGATCAGGGGTTTCATCAGGGGTGTTAAACTATCATGATGTTGATCAGGGGTATAATCAGGGATGTTAAACTATTAGGATGTAGATCAGGAGTATCATCAGGGATGTTAAACTATTAGGATGTAGATCAGGGGTTTCATCAGGGGTGTTAAACTATCATGATGTTGATCAGGGGTATAATCAGGGATGTTAAACTATTAGGATGTAGATCAGGAGTATCATCAGGGGTGTTAAACAATCAGGATGTAGATCAGGGGTGTTAAACTATTAGGATGTAGATCAGGGGTTTTAAACTATTCTGATGTAGATCAGGGGTTTTAAACTATTCTGATGTAGATCAGGGGTGTTAAACTATTAGGATGTAGATCAGGGGTGTTAAACTATTATGATGTAGATCAGGGGTGTTAAACTATTAGGATGTAGATCAGGGGTATCATCAGGGGAGTTAAACTATCATGATGTTGATCAGGGGTATAATCAGGGGTGTTAAACTATTAGGATGTAGATCAGGGGTGTTAAACTATTATGATGTAGATCTGGGGTGTTAAACAATCAGGATGTAGATCAGGGGTATCATCAGGGGTGTTAAACTATTATGATGTAGATCTGGGGTGTTAAACAATCAGGTTGTAGATAAGGGGTGTTAAACTATCATGATGTTGATCAGGGGTATCATCAGGGGTGTTAAACTATTATGATGTAGATCAGGGGTGTTAAACTATTAGGATGTTGATCAGGGGTATCATCAGGGGTGTTAAACTATTATGATGTAGATCTGGGGTGTTAAACAATCAGGTTGTAGATAAGGGGTGTTAAACTATCATGATGTTGATCAGGGGTATCATCAGGGGTGTTAAACTATTATGATGTAGAACAGGGGTGTTAAACTATTATGATGTAGATCAGGGGTGTTAAACAATCAGGATGTAAATCAGGGGTGTTAAACTATTATGATGTAGAACAGGGGTGTTAAACTATCATGATGTAGATCAGGGGTGTTAAACTATTAGGATGTAGATCAGGGGTGTTAAACTATTAGGATGTAGATCAGGGGTGTTAAACTATTAGGATGTAGATCAGGGGTGTTAAACTATTAGGATGTAGATCAGGGGTGTTAAAATATTAGGATGTAGATCAGGGGTGTTAAACTATTAGGATGTAGATCAGGGATGTTAAACTATTAGGATGTAGATCAGGGGTATCATCAGGGGTGTTAAACTATTAGGATGTAGATCAGGGGTATCATCAGGGGTGTTAAACTATTATGATGTAGATCAGGGGTGTTAAACTATTAGGATGTAGATCAGGGGTTTCATCAGGGGTGTTAAACTATTAGGATGTAGATCAGGGGTATCATCAGGGGTGTTAAACTATTATGATGTAGATCAGGGGTGTTAAACAGTCAGGATGTAGATCAGGGGTGTTAAACTATTAGGATGTAGATCAGGGGTTTCATCAGGGGTGTTAAACTATCATGATGTTGATCAGGGGTATAATCAGGGATGTTAAACTATTAGGATGTAGATCAGGAGTATCATCAGGGATGTTAAACTATTAGGATGTAGATCAGGGGTATCATCAGGGGTGTTAAACTATTAGGATGTAGATCAGGGGTGTTAAACTATTATGATGTAGATCAGGGGTGTTAAACTATTATGATGTAGATCAGGGGTGTTAAACAATCAGGTTGTAGGTCAGGGGTGTTAAACTATTATGATGTAGATCAGGGGTTTTAAACTATTATGATGTAGATCAGGGGTGTTAAACTATTAGGATGTAGATCAGGGGTATCATCAGGGATGTTAAACTATTAGGATGTAGATCAGGGGTATCATCAGGGGTGTTAAACTATTAGGATGTAGATCAGGGGTGTTAAACAATCAGGATGTAGATCAGGGGTGTTAAACTATTAGGATGTAGATCAGGGGTGTTAAACAATCAGGATGTAGATCAGGGGTGTTAAACTATTAGGATGTAGATCAGGGGTGTTAAACTATTAGGATGTAGATCAGGGATGTTAAACTATTAGGATGTAGATCAGGGGCATCATCAGGGATGTTAAACTATTACGATGTAGATCAGGGGTATTATCGGGGATGTTAAACTATTAGGATGTAGATCAGGGGTATCATCAGGGGTGTTAAACTGTCAGGATGTAGATCAGGGGTATCATCAGGGATGTTAAACTATTATGATGTAGATCAGGGGTATCATCAGGGGTGTTAAACTGTCAGGATGTAGATCAGGGGTATCATCAGGGATGTTAAACTATTATGATGTAGATCAGGGGTATCATCAGGGGTGTTAAACAATCAGGATGTAGATCAGGGGTATCATCAGGGTTGTTAAACTATTAGGATGTAGATCAGGGGTATCATCAGGGATGTTAAACTATTATGATGTAGATCAGGGGTATCATCAGGGGTGTTAAACAATCAGGATGTAGATCAGGGGTGTTAAACTGTCAGGATGTAGATCAGGGGTATCATCAGGGGTGTTAAACAATCAGGATGTAGATCAGGGGTGTTAAACTGTCAGGATGTTGATCAGGGGTATCATCAGGGGTGTTAAACTATTATGATGTAGATCAGGGGTATCATCAGGGGTGTTAAACAATCAGGATGTAGATCAGGGGTATCATCAGGGATGTTAAACTATTATGATGTAGATCAGGGGTATCATCAGGGATGTTAAACTATCATGATGTAGATCAGGGGTGTTAAACTATCAGGATGTAGATCAGGGGAGTTAAACTATCAGGATGTAGATCAGGGGTGTTAAACTATTATGATGTAGATCAGGGGTGTTAAACAATCAGGATGTAGATCAGGGGTGTTAAACAATCAGGATGTAGATCAGGGGTGTTAAACTATTAGGATGTAGATCAGGGGTATCATCAGGGATGTTAAACTATTACGATGTAGATCAGGGGTATTATCGGGGATGTTAAACTATTAGGATGTAGATCAGGGGTATCATCAGGGGTGTTAAACTGTCAGGATGTAGATCAGGGGTATCATCAGGGATGTTAAACTATTATGATGTAGATCAGGGGTATCATCAGGGGTGTTAAACTGTCAGGATGTAGATCAGGGGTATCATCAGGGATGTTAAACTATTATGATGTAGATCAGGGGTATCATCAGGGGTGTTAAACAATCAGGATGTAGATCAGGGGTGTTAAACTGTCAGGATGTTGATCAGG
Organism: Oncorhynchus masou masou; assembly: GCF_036934945.1. Taxonomy (NCBI): domain Eukaryota; kingdom Metazoa; phylum Chordata; class Actinopteri; order Salmoniformes; family Salmonidae; genus Oncorhynchus; species Oncorhynchus masou. Next base: position 1,300,516 of record NC_088212.1, on the reverse strand, counting down.
GGTATCATCAGGGGTGTTAAACTATTAGGATGAAGATCAGGATTGTCAAACTCATTTTTCCCAATTCGCCAAATTCAGTTTTCACTGTGGTCTGGAGGTACCCTATTTAAAAATAATTATATTTCCTCATTGGCTAAAATTAGCAAAATATAGTACTCTATCCATCACTTGGATTTGAATTATCCATGCCCTCTTGACAGCCTAGCTTTTGATGATGTTTAGCAAGCTGGACAGATTGAAGAGTATATAATTTATTTTAGTTATTTCAATGTCGATTAAGATCGTTTTCCCCCAGAATGTGTTTCAGACATTTGTATTTTTACTAAAACCTCCTGCCAGTGCCCCTCCCGTTCCTAGTTGGATGACAGTGAAGTTTCAGAGAGAGAACAGATATTTCCTCTTGGGCAGGAAGCCCTCTCACCCCTTTCCTGTCCTCTGTAGCCCACCACCATGAGCACAGTTCAACTCCCTGCTGTACTCTTATGCTCTGCTTCTGTGTTGGGGTTACACTATGTTATAATGCACTATAGATGTGTTATAGCGCATAAAGCTGTGTTCTAATGTTTTAAAGATCTGCTCTACTGTGTTCTACTGTTTACTCCAGGGTGTGTTGGAGAGCTTCCTGGGCACGGCGGTATCTGGAGGGATCTTCTGTCTGCTGGCTGGCCAGCCTCTCACCATCCTCAGCAGCACTGGACCTGTTCTGGTCTTCGAGAGGCTGCTCTTCAACTTCAGCAAGTTAGGATCTTCACTTTACCTCGCAATCATAGGGTTCTATCTAACCATGTACAATGACTTGACTATCTGGAGTTCTAACTAACCATGTACAATTACTTTGACTACCTAGAGTTCTAACTACCCATGTACAATGACTTGACTCTCTGGAGTTCTAACTAACCATGTACAATGACTTGACTCTCTGGAGTTCTAACTACCCATGTACAATGACTTGACTCTCTGGAGTTCTAACTAACCATGTACAATGACTTGACTCTCTGGAGTTCTAACTACCCATGTACAATGACTTGACTCTCTGGAGTTCTAACTAACCATGTACAATTACTTTGACTACCTAGAGTTCTAACTAACCATGTACAATGACTTTGACTACCTAGAGTTCTAACTACCCATGTACAATGACTTTGACTACCTAGAGTTCTAACTAACCATGTACAATTACTTGACTACCTAGAGTTCTAACTAACCATGTACAATAACTTGACTACCAAGAGTTCTAACTAACCATGTAAATGACTTTGACTATCTGGAGTTCTAACTAACCAGGTACAATGACTTGACTATCTGGAGTTCTAACTAACCATGTACAATGACTTGACTACCTAGAGTTCTAACTAACCATGTACAATGACTTTGACTACCTAGAGTTCTAACTAACCATGTACAATGACTTGACTCTCTGGAGTTCTAACTAACCATGTACAATGACTTGACTCTCTGGAGTTCTAACTACCCATGTACAATGACTTGACTCTCTGGAGTTCTAACTAACCATGTACAATTACTTTGACTACCTAGAGTTCTAACTAACCATGTACAATGACTTTGACTACCTAGAGTTCTAACTAACCATGTACAATTACTTGACTACCTAGAGTTCTAACTAACCATGTACAATAACTTGACTACCAAGAGTTCTAACTAACCATGTAAATGACTTTGACTATCTGGAGTTCTATCTAACCAGGTACAATGACTTCTAACTAACCATGTAAATGACTTTGACTATCTGGAGTTCTAACTAACCAGGTACAATGACTTGACTATCTGGAGTTCTAACTAACCATGTACAATGACTTGACTACCTAGAGTTCTAACTAACCATGTACAATGACTTTGACTACCTAGAGTTCTAACTAACCATGTACAATGACTTGACTACCTAGAGTTCTAACTAACCATGTACAATGACTTTGACTACCTAGAGTTCTAACTAACCATGTACAATGACTTGACTATCTGGAGTTCTAACTAACCATGTACAATGACTTGACTACCTAGAGTTCTAACTAACCATGTACAATGACTTTGACTACCCAGGGTTCTAACTAACCATGTACAATGACTTTGACTACCTAGAGTTCTAACTAACCATGTACAATTACTTTGACTACCTAGAGTTCTAAATAACCATGTACAATTACTTTACTACCTAGATTTCTAACTAACCATGTACAATGACTTGACTATCTGAAGTTCTAACTAACCATGTACAATGACTTTGACTACCTAGGGTTCTAACTAACCATGTACAATGACTTGACTATCTGGAGTTCTAACTAACCATGTACAATGACTTTGACTACCTAGAGTTCTAACTAACCATGTACAATGACTTGACAATCTGGAGTTCTAACTAACCATGTACAATGACTTTGACTATCTGGAGTTCTAACTAACCATGTACAATGACTTGACAATCTGGAGTTCTAACTAACCATGTACAATGACTTTGACTACCGAGAGTTCTATCTAACCATGTACCTCTCTCTATTCCTGTCTTTCTCCTTTCTCCTCCAGAGACAATGACTTTGACTATCTGGAGTTCCGGCTGTGGATTGGTCTGTGGTCTGCGTTCTTTTGTCTGCTGCTGGTTGCTACTGATGCCAGCTACATGGTTCAGTACTTCACCCGATTCACAGAGGAGGGCTTCTCCTGCCTCATATCCTTCATCTTCATCTATGATGCCTTCAAGAAGATGCTGAAGCTGGCTGATTACTACCCCATCAACTCTGACTACCAGATTGACTATGTCACCCAGTATGACTGTATGTGTATGGCTCCTACCATCTTAGGTAAGACCTACCTACTCAACTACCCACTGTATGTGTATAGCCCCTACCATATTAGGTAAGACCTACCTACCAACTTAAGCTTTCATGGCTGGGATAGGCTTCAGAAAAGTCCTAATTGAGGAAAATGTTGGTTCCTCTGAAGTTCTTGGCTCTCTGCAGCACAGTCATCTTGTCCTTAAACCTCAGGAACTTGACCACTATCGGCCTGGGTCTGTCACCTAGGTTGGTTACAGGTATTCCAGACAAGTCGGTGCGCTCCACCTCAATCTTTGTATTATCCATCTGCAGCTTTTCAGAAAATATTTTTCTCACTTTCTCGTCAGACTCTGCCCAGTTCATGTGAAGACTGGTATGTCATCCACAACAATACTATTTCTCCTGGATTGTCCCTCTAGATAGTCTGTTTTCCCAGTCATCTGTAATAATGATTCACAGACAGTGCTGATGTCATCTCATGTTGACTTCCAGTTTGTTGTCATCTTGGGGAATTTCCATTTCAGGACATCCACCTTTCCTTCTGAGCAGTGCAAACTGTTTTTAAGGACCTCTCAAGCCAGATCGTCCATTATTTTGTTGAGTCCATCAGTATTTGGACAGAGCTGTTAAAGTTATATCCTGTTGTAACAACTGTTTGTAGAATCCTTTTTGTTTGTTTGAAATATCCTTCACCTGTGATAAAGACACACTGTCCTCTCCATTACTCACACCTCTGGCTTTGGATACCATGGTAGCAATGTAGGCTAACGCTGGTACTCCACACAGTTCCAGACAGGGTAGGTCCCAAGGCAGATTAAAACAAACAGCAGGGATTTAGACAGCCACAAGCCTGGTACAATCCATGGTCTGAGCCACAATGGCTAACTGCGTCACGAGCTCTGTTCAAGCTGTCAAGGAAACCTGGCTAGCTTGATAGCTACTGTAGTTGCAGTTAGGCTAGCTGCTACGCCCAGCAGCTCTTCAGACCTTTGGTTGGCATGATCCTTGGACAGATAGTAGCGGTCCCAGCAACTGAGGCTAACTGCATTGCAGGATCCAAATTCAAAAGGTAGCCAGTAACCAAACTTTTCAACAGAACACTTTTTCTGAGACTTTCAAAACTTTCAAAACAACAATCCGAGCTCTTCCTTGTTCAAAGTTTGTGTGTGTCTGTCATAGTTAAGCTCCTATGCATGGCTGAGCTAAGCCGTATGGGGCATCATACCAGAAGGAGGAGGGGAAATTCAGACCAGTGGGAAGTAAATGAACCAACCAGTGTTTCAGAAGACTGATGCATGCTAGATTCTCACATAAGCAAGCTGAAACATGTCAGCATTCTGCTGCTTTTCAGGGTTGTTGCTATAAACACATACAGATGCAATGCTCTGAAGAAAGGATAACATCATATATACACTTACTGAATATCTCTCATAGCTGTTGTTTTCTCCCTTTACGATGAGGTTAGGGTTATGAGTTATGGTTACTGAAGGAGAATCAGGAGTCAGGACCACAGTCATAAGATCACATTACATTCCTGAAAGGGCCTTAGCTTGCAGAATGATTGTGTCCTGGTGTTCACCCTGCAGGAATAACCTTTAGACTATACACATCGCATCTGGAGGGGAATAGTCACAAATATACTGCATTCAAACTGGTGAGATGGTCACAGATACTCTAGTCAAAATGAAATAGTCAAAATGATACTGTCGTGAAACAAGTGAAATTGTCAAAATTATATTGTAGTCTCTAGTGAAACAGTCAAAATCATACTATAGTCTGTATGTATTGAAACAAGTGAAATTGTCAATGATACTGTAGTGCAGTGGTCACCAACCTTTTCTGAGTCAAAATGCATGTTGAGATCTACCACTCTGATTTTTTAGTAACATGACTTAAAAAATGGAAGTCTACACACCTTTAACCAATTAAAAACAGTTCTGTAGCAATGAGGTTTGTGCAGTAAGCTATAGGCCCAATACATTATCACCGCATACTGGCTTTGCTTGAATTTACCTGCCAATGCATTGTTGTTTGGGGCATTTATTAAAATTATATTTCAAAATTTGAGGTAGGGTAAATGATCACACCGGTAATAGATCCATTGTTGTATTACTTGTGAGGAACAGCTGAGTGAGCATACATTTAAATAATTAGCTTTTTATTTTACTGGGCTGATGGTGCCGACATCTGTTGGTCAGTCTCAGTGGAGGGATGTCGAGAGGCGCAGAAGAGGGAGAGAGCAGCAGACTGAGGGTTCGTCTCTCAACATCCCTCCGCTCTCCCTTTCCTCCACTGAGCAAAAAGGGACACAGTTATCCAGATGATGGCGAAAATCGAGTCGTAACGCATTATTTCAGCCTCATGCTCAAATTCATGTTGTTACTCCTATTAACAGAGAAAGTGAAATATTCCTTGATATTAAAAAGACCCAAGCCGCTAATAACAACAACGCAAGCCTATAGAGACACTTTCCTACTCGTTCATTACTGCTGCAGTGCTTGTTGTAGCGCTGAGTGGAAATAGGAAGAACACACATTTTATGGCTTAGAAAGGTGTTGAATACAAAGTGTAGACAGTGCTGAGTAAGAACTTAAGCAAGAACTCCATCAAAACAGCAGCTCTTTGCTGTATTCGTTAACAGTCTCTGTATTCGCTCACAGTGTCAATTTTGCCGTAGCTTTCTTTCATGCCTTCTACTTTACTGCAGACTCGGTCATCTGAGCAATCTGATTGGCCAGGGGTAGGCCTATAGTGCACTTGATTTCATCTCCGGGGCAAACAGGAAGTCAGAGTTTGTACCTTCAGTCAGACACATGAAATGGCAACAGTTTGCCTACCCGGCGCGCAGGGCAGCTGAATTGGCTGCACCTTCTTAACAGCCGAGACGAATACAACAATAGGAACATAAAGCTTTATCGTTGTTTTTTTTTATAGAAATGGTTGGCGTTCGACAAGTCGATCATGGTCGACCGGTTGGTGACAACTGCTCTAGTGAAACAAATTCAATTGTTAAAATGATACTGTAGTCTGTAGTGAAACAAATCAAATCAAAGTTTATTTGTCACGTGCGCCGAATACAACAGGTTACAGTGAAATGCTTACTTTCAGGCTCAACAGTGCAAAAAAGTTATTAGGTGAACAATAGGCAGGTATATCATCGACTGCATCCTTATGTAATACATGTATCACTAGCCACTTTAACTATGCCACTTTGTTTACATACTCATCTCATATGCATACGTATATACTGTACTCTATATCATCGACTGCATCCTTATGTAATACATGTATCACTAGCCACTTTAACTATGCCACTTTGTTTACATACTCATCTCATATGTATATACTGTACTCGATACCATCTACTGTATCTTGCCTATGCTGCTCTGTACCATCACTCATTCACATATCCTTATGTACATATTCTTTATCCCCTTACACTGTGTATAAGACAGTAGTTTAGGAATTGTTAGTTAGATTACTTGTTGGTTATTACTGCATTGTCGGAACTAGAAGCACAAGCATTTCGCTACACTCGCATTAACATCTGCTAACCATGTGTATGTGACAAATAAAATTTGATTTGATTTGATTTAAAACAATAAAACAACAGTAAAAAGACAGGCTATATACAGTAGCGAAGCTATATACAGTGACATGCATATATGATGGACAGAGAGTAGCAGTAGCGTTTATTGTCGGATGGTTTTTTATTGTTTATTTCACTTTTAATATTATCTACCTCACTTGCTTTGGCTATGTTAACATATGTTTCCCATGCTAATAAAGCCCCTTGGATTTAATTGAATTAGTGGGTGGCGGGGCACAATGCAGATAGCCCGGTTAGCCAATGTGCAGGAGCACTGGTTGAGGTAGTTTTGAGGTAGTATGTACATGAATGTATAGCTAATGTGACTATGCATATATGATAACAGAGAGTAGCAGCAGCTGAAAAGAGAAGTTGGGGGGGCACACTATGCAAATAGTCCGGGTAACCATTTGATTACCTGTTCAGGAGTCTAATGGCTTGGGGGTAAAAACTGTTGAGAAGCCTTTTTGTCCTAGACTTGGCACTCCGGTACCGCTTGCCATGCCGTAATAGAGAGAACAGTCTATGACTGGGGTGGCAGGGGTCTTTGACAATTATTAGGGCCTTCCTCTGACACCGCCTGGTGTAGAGGTCCTGGATGGCAGGCAGCTTTGCCCCAGTGATGCACTGGGCCGTATTCACTACCCTCTGTAGTGCCTTGCGGTCGGAGGCCAAGCCATTGCCATACCAGACAGTGATGCAACCAGTCAGGATGCTCTCGATGTTGGAGCTGTAGAACATTTTGAGGATCTCAGGACCCATACCAAATCTTTTTAGTTTCCTGAGGGGGAATAGGCTTTGTCGTGCCCTCTTCACGACAGTCTTGGTGTGTTCGGACTATTCTAATTTGTTGGTGATGTGGACACCAAGGAACTTGAAGCTCTCAACCTGCACCACTACAGCCCCGTCGATGATAATGGGGGCTCGGTCCTCCTTTTCCTGTGGTCCACAATCATCTCCTTAGTCTTGAGGGATAAGTTGTTATTCTGGTGTTGGAGTTGTGCCTGGCCATACAGTCGTGGGTGAACAGAGAGTACAGGAGGGGACGAAGCACGCACTCCTGGGGGGCTCCAGTGTTGAGGATCAGCATGGCAGATGTGTTGTTACCTACCCTCACCACCTGGGGGCGGCCCGTCAGGATCCAAGTCCAGGATCCAGTTGCAGAGGGAGGTGTTTAGTCCCAGGATCCTTAGCTTAGTGATGAGCTTTGAGGGCACTATGGTGTTGAAAGCTGAGCTGTAGTCAACGAATAGCATTCTCACGTCGGTGTTCCTTTTGTCCAGGTAGGGAAGGGCAGTGTGGAGTGCAATAGAGATTGGATCATCTGTGGATCTGTGAAATAGTCAAAACTATACTGCAGTCTGTAGTGAAACAAGTCAAATAGTCAAAAGTATTCGTGACTCACCACCTGGTTTCGGTCTGATGTAGCAAAATGTGAAATGGTGTTTTTTACATTGGATAAAAGTAGAGACTCAGAGCTACAAAATTGTATATCTTTCACTGCATTTGAGGAACAATGGGAAAGTAATTATGCTTTGAAAGGTGATCAACTTGTAAACTCACGTTTATGAAAATCACCTGTTGAATGTTTTGGTATCTAGTGAAGAGCTCCTCTTTGTCTTATTTTAAGACATATAGCTAGCTAGCTCGGTAAACAATGAACCTAGCTAGGTAAACAATGTTTACGACCACACAGGTCATGTAATGTTAGCTAACAAGCCAGCCAGCTAACATTAGCTAGTTAAACAACAATGAACAAAGTAGAATCAATGCCACAGTGCTGGGAGCTAACTAACCATGTTCAGTATTAGCTAGCTAACATTAGGTTCTAACTAGACAAGCAAATGGCTCTGGGAGAGAATAATAATGTCAGCTAGGGAGCCAGTCAGCTAATGTTAGCTAGCTAGCTAACAGTACACTTTAGCTTGAAATGAAACCACTTTCTGTCAAAATTCGAAAACGTGTCATATCTGAAAATGTAGCTAGCTAACGCTAGACTATCTTACCTGCATTTATCACCATACATCATGGATGCTTCTACCTGTCAGGAATGCCATACCATGGTTGCCCTGAAGATGTAATCCAGAGACAGGTGTTTTGTAATCCAGAGACGGGTGTTTTGTAATCCAGAGACAGGTGTTTTGTAACCCAGAGACAGGTGTTTTGTAACCCAGAGACAGGTGTTTTGTAATCAGGAGACAGGTGTTTTGTAATCTGGAAACAGGTGCTTTGTAATCCGGAGACAGGTGTTTTGTAATCCGGAGACAGGTGTTTTCTCCATCTCTTTAGCTATCATACTCGAATTCCACTGATTACAAAACTTGATCCTCCAGAAAATGGAGAGCAACACTTATGCAGTTCCACTACACAATATATAAAAGAAAAGCAGTGTTTGACAGGATTACCAACCCAGATTGACGAGCTCAAATAGACAGAAGCCTTCAATATGGCAGACCAATCCGAACTTCTCTCTCGGCATGTCCAGCCCACTCATTATCTTAGCCAATCTTAGCTACTGTGAAGATTGCCAACTTTTTCTGTGGCTAAACCAACAAGGCTTGTAATTTACCAATGGCATACAAGTTTGTTATTAAGGCACATGGAAGTTCACATGTTCAAGAAGGCATTTCTGCCAAAAAAACGTATTTTGATTTAAAAAAATGTTTTACGTTCAAACAGCTCTCCTGTGAAGTCGTGGCTTGAGACATTCGCCAAGTTTCCTGAATCGGGTCACATACTATAGTTAATGAAAAAGGTGAAATATTCAAAATGATACTGCAGTCTGTTGTGAAACAAGTGAATCGTCAACATTATACTGTAGTGAAACACATTAAATAGTCAAAGTGATGCTGTAGTCTATAATGAAACAAGCAAAATAGTTAAAGTGATGCTGTAGTAAGAAAGAAAAGGAGAAGAACAGTAATATATTGCTCATTATCTTGCAGAGATAAAGCATGAGAAATAGTCGTAAAGTGAATACTACAGTGAATTAGGTGGAATAGTCTCAACAATACTTTTGTAGAAGGTGATGGAAATAACCACTGTGTTGTTGAGGTTGGAGAGGTGTTGGTTCTTCATGTGACCACAGAGATAAAAATGTTTCAAAGGTGCCAGGTTGTGGACGTTAGCAGAGAAGAAGAGCGAGAGGTGTAATTGGGCCCAAAATCTGTCTTCTCCAGCAGGTGTTTTTTTTAATTAATTTTTTATTTCACTCACCAAGCGAGGAGTTTTTGTATGGAGGTTAGTGAGCGAGTGTATAATTTGTTTAACAAAATATGTAATGGCTTATTTGCTACTTGTGGCTTATTAGTTTGAATAGAAGTTTTGTAATGATTAGGTTGTTACAAGTGTACTGATATAAGTAGGACACGTGACATCCTGGCAACTTTGATAAAAAACACTTTGTATTGGAGTTATGCCTTGTCATCACTAGTTACCACAGCCTCAAAGTCATAAACGCCACTTTTTCTACAATTTCTCTCCTTAAAATATGATTTTAAACCTAACCTTAACCACACTGCTAACCTTATGCCTAATGCTAACCTTAAATTAGAACCAACCCCCCCATAAAAAATAAAAAATAATAATATGCATTTTTACAATTTGGGCAATTCGATTTTGTGACTGTGGTAACTAGTGGAAACCGTTATGGCTGTTGTACAGTGTATTCAAATCAAATCAAATCAAATTTATTTATATAGCCCTTCGTACATCAGCTGATATCTCAAAGTGCTGTACAGAAACCCAGCCTAAAACCCCAAACAGCAAGCAATGCAGGTGTAGAAGCACGGTGGCTAGGAAAAACTCCCTAGAAAAGCCAAAACCTAGGAAGAAACCTAGAGAGGAACCAGGCTATGTGGGGTGGCCAGTCCTCTTCTGGCTGTGCCGGGTAGAGATTATAACAGAACATGGCCAAGATGTTCAAATGTTCATAAATGACCAGCATGGTCGAATAATAATAAGGCAGAACAGTTGAAACTGGAGCAGCAGCACGGCCAGGTGGACTGGGGACAGCAAGGAGTCATCATGTCAAGTAGTCCTGGGGCATGGTCCTAGGGCCGCGGTTCAGTTGAAACTGGAGCAGCAGCACGGCCAGGTGGACTGGGGACAGCAAGGAGTCATCATGTCAGGTAGTCCTGGGGCATGGTCCTAGGGCTCAGGTCCTCCGAGAGAGAGAAGGAGAGAATTAGAGAACGCACACTTAGATTCACACAGGACACCGAATTGGACAGGAGAAGTACTCCAGATATAACAAACTGACCCCAGCCCCCCGACACATAAACTACTGCAGCATAAATACTGAAGGCTGAAGGTATTCGGAAAGTATTCAGACCCCTTGACATTTTGTCAAGTTACAGCTCTAAAGTCACTTAGAACGTTCCACCTTCTCCACTACTGTTCCTACGATGTGGATAGGGGGGTGATATCTGCTGACTATCAGGTCAATATAATGGATCATCTGTGGTGCCCGTCTGATCCTGAATGATTACATTTGTATTCTGGCCAGGAATCTCTGGAGGGAAACAACAGATGTTTAAATGAGTTCCCAGTTGCTATTGAATGGGTCATGGTGGGATGCCAGGTTGGTTGCTGTTGAAGGGGTCATGGTGGGATGCCAGGTTGGTTGCTGTTGAATGGGTCATGCTGGGATGCCAGGTTGGTTGCTGTTGAATGGGTCACTGTGGGATGCCAGGTTGGTTGCTGTTGAAGGGGTCATGGTGCTTCTATACCTGCATTGCTTGCTGTTTGGGGTTTTAGGCTGGGTTTCTGTACAGCACTTTGGATATATCAGCTGATGTAAGAAGGGCTATATAAATACATTTGATTTGATGGTGAGATGCCAGGTTGACTGCTTTTGAAGGGGTCATGGTGGGATGCCAGGTTGGCTGCTGCAGGGGTAATGGTGGGATGCCAGGTTGGTTGCTTCTCTTGGTCATGGCCTTTAACTCTTGCAGTAAAATTAATCTCTTAACATCTAGATTATTTCTGACACTGATTTGTTCTTTTGTTGTCCTCCAGAAAACAGTACGGAACTGTTTGGAGATACTCTGGATGGTGATAGCACTGCTGTCTGGTACTTCAACAACACTGATCTAGTAAGTCCCCCAACCCATACCCCTAACCCTACATCTTCAGTATGCTGATAGCACTGCTGTCTGGTACTTCAACAACATTGATCTAGTAAGTACCCCAACCCAAACTGCAAACTCCAAACCCTAAACCCAAACTCTAACCCCTAACCCCAAACTCATAAACACAAAAGGGGACCAAATAATACATCTAAAGGGGCATATTGTTTTGTCTCTACAGCCTCTCATGTTGTTTTGTCTATACAGCCTCTCACATTGTTTTGTCTCTACAGCCTCTCATATTGTTTTGTCTCAGCAGCGGCCACTAAGTCAGATTTGTTTTATTTCTACAGCCTCTCATACTCTTTTGTCTCTGCAGTCTCTCATATTGTTTTGTCTGTGCCTCTAAATCATCTTATATTGTTTTAACTCTACACCCTCTCATTTTGTTTTGTCTGTACAGTCTCTAAGTCATATTGTTTTGTCTCATCGATCTCTCAGTCATATTATTTTATCTCTGCAGCCTCTCATATTTTAGGGATTCTACAACCGCTAAGTCATTTTGTTTTGTCTGTACAGCCTCTCATATTGTGTTGTCTCTACAGTCTCTCATTATGTTTTGTCTCTACATCCTCTCATATGGTTTTGTCTCTACATCCTCTCATATTGTTTTGTCTCTACAGCCTCTCATATTGTGTTGTCTCTACAGCCTCTCATATTGTGTTGTCTCTACATCCTCTCATATTGTTTTGTCTCTACAGCCTCTCATATTGTTTTGTCTCTACAGCCTGTAAGTCATTATGTTTTGTCTCTACATCCTCTCATATGGTTTTGTCTCTACATCCTCTCATATGGTTTTGTCTCTACAGCCTCTCATTATGTTTTGTCTCTACAGCCTCTCATATTGTGTTGTCTCTACATCCTCTCATTTTGTTTTGTCTCTACAGCCTCTCATTATGTTTTGTCTCTACATCCTCTCATATTGTTTTGTCTCTACAGCCTCTCATATTGTTTTGTCTCTACAGCCTCTCATATGGTTTTGTCTCTACAGCCTCTCATTTTGTTTTGTCTCTACAGCCTCTCATTATGTTTTGTCTCTACATCCTCTCATATTGTTTTGTCTCTACAGCCTCTCATATTGTTTTGTCTCTACAGCCTCTCATATTGTTTTGTCTCTACAGCCACTCATATTGTTTTGTCTCTACAGCCTCTCATATTGTGTTGTCTCTACAGCCACTCATATTGTTTTGTCTCTACAGCCTGTAAGTCATTATGTTTTGTCTCTACAGCCTCTGTCATATTGTGTTGTCTCTACAGCCTCTCATATTGTTTTGTCTCTACAGCCTCTCATATTGTTTTGTCTCTACATCCTCTCATATGGTTTTGTCTCTACAGCCTCTCATATTGTTTTGTCTCTACAGCCTCTCATATTGTTTTGTTTCTACAGCCTCTCATATTGTTTTGTCTCTACAGCCACTCATATTGTTTTGTCTCTACAGCCTCTCATATTGTGTTGTCTCTACAGCCTGTAAGTCATTATGTTTTGTCTCTACATCCTCTCATATTGTTTTGTCTCTACAGCCTCTCATATTGTTTTGTCTCTACAGCCTCTCATATGGTTTTGTCTCTACAGCCTCTCATTTTGTTTTGTCTCTACAGCCTCTCATTATGTTTTGTCTCTACATCCTCTCATATTGTTTTGTCTCTACAGCCTCTCATATTGTTTTGTCTCTACAGCCTCTCATATTGTTTTGTCTCTACAGCCACTCATATTGTTTTGTCTCTACAGCCTCTCATATTGTGTTGTCTCTACAGCCACTCATATTGTTTTGTCTCTACAGCCTGTAAGTCATTATGTTTTGTCTCTACAGCCTCTGTCATATTGTGTTGTCTCTACAGCCTCTCATATTGTTTTGTCTCTACAGCCTCTCATATTGTTTTGTCTCTACATCCTCTCATATGGTTTTGTCTCTACAGCCTCTCATATTGTTTTGTCTCTACAGCCTCTCATATTGTTTTGTTTCTACAGCCTCTCATATTGTTTTGTCTCTACAGCCACTCATATTGTTTTGTCTCTACAGCCTCTCATATTGTGTTGTCTCTACAGCCTGTAAGTCATTATGTTTTGTCTCTACATCCTCTCATATGGTTTTGTCTCTACATCCTCTCATATGGTTTTGTCTCTACAGCCTCTCATATTGTTTTGTCTCTACAGCCTCTCATATTGTTTTGTTTCTACAGCCTCTCATATTGTTTTGTCTCTACAGCCACTCATATTGTTTTGTCTCTACAGCCTCTCATATTGTGTTGTCTCTACAGCCTGTAAGTCATTATGTTTTGTCTCTACATCCTCTCATATGGTTTTGTCTCTACATCCTCTCATATGGTTTTGTCTCTACAGCCTCTCATATTGTTTTGTCTCTACAGCCTCTCATATTGTTTTGTCTCTACAGCCTCTCATATTGTTTTGTCTCTACAGCCTGTAAGTCATTATGTTTTGTCTCTACAGCCTCTGTCATATTTATTTATATCTACAGTCTCTAAGCCTCATAGTTATGTCTTTATAGCCTCTAAGTCATATTGTTTTAGCTCAACAGTCTGTCATTGTTTTGTCTCTACAAACTGTAAGTTATATTGTTTTATCTCTACATCGTCTACATCATATTGTTTGGTGTCTACAGCCCTCATTGTTTTCACTCTACAGCCTCTAAGTCATATTGTTTTGTCTCTGCATTCTCTGAATACTTTTTTGTGTCCGCAGCCTCTGAATGCCACGTGGTCGTCCCTGTCTAAGAAGGATTGTGTGAAGTATGGAGGAGAGCTGGTGGGGAAGGCATGTAAATATGTTCCTGACATCACTCTGATCTCCTTCATTCTTTTCCTGGGAACCTACACTACCTCCATGATGCTGAAGAAGTTCAAGACCAGTCCTTTCTTCCCTACATGGGTCAGTACTTAACCCTTACCCTAACCCTACAGTACACACCTACTCTTCCCCTACTGTACACACCTAACCCTATTGTGCACACCTAACCCTACTGTACACACCTACCCCTACTGCACACACCTAACCCTGATATTGTGCCTGTCATTGTACATGTATATCTCTGTGTAGGTAATGTTTGTAACCCTAATCTGTGCTTGGTTACCTGTGTGTTTCTCTCTGTGTAGGTGAGGAAACTAATCAGTGACTTTGCCATTATCTTGGCCATCCTGATCTTTTGCGGTGTGGACATGCTAGTAGGAGTGGACACTCCCAAGCTCATAGTCCCAACTGAGTTCAAGGTACGGATAATTTCAGATTTCACACCTGTCTATTTAAGGTCCCACAGTTGACAGTGCATGTCAGAGCAAAAACCAAGCCATGAGGTCAAAGGAATTGTCCGTAGAGCTATGAAACAGAATTGTGTCGAGGCACAGATCTCGGGAAGGTTACCAAAACATTTCTAAAGCATTGAACGTCCCCAAGAACACAGTGGCCTCCATCATTCTTAAATAGAGAAGTTTGGAACCACCAAGACTCTTCCTAGAGCTGGCCGCCTGGTGAAACTGAGCAATTGGGGGAGAAGGACCTTGTTCAGGGAGGTGACCAAGAACCTGATGGTCACTCTGACAGACCTCCAGAGTTCTTCTGTGGAGATGGGAGAACCTTCCAGAAGGACAGCCATCTCTGCAGCACTCCACCGATCAGGCCTTTATGGTAGAGTGACTAGACGGAAGCCACTTTTTAGTAAAAGGCACATGAGACCCCGCTTGGAGTTTGCCAAAAGGCACCTAAAGACTCAAGATTTTCTCGTCTGATGAAACCAAGATTGAAGCCTGAATGCCAAGCGTTATGTCTAGAGGAATACTGGCACCATCCCTACAGTGAAGCGTACTGGTGGCAGCATCATGCTGTGGGGATTATTTTCAGTGGCAGGGACTGGCAGACTAGTCAGGATCGTGGCAAAGATGAAAGGAGCAAAGTGCAGAGAGATCCTTGACGAAAACCTGCTCCAGAGCGCACAGGAACTCAAACTGGGGGCGAATGTTAACCTTCCAACCGTTCTATTTTACTTCACCATTAATTTAGCCAGGTAGGTTAATTGATAACAAGTTCTCATTTATAACTGCAACCTGGCCAAGATAAAGCAAAGCAGTTCGACACAAACAGCACAGAGTTACACATGGAATAAACAAGTGTACAGTCGATAACACAATAGATAATCGTCCTCAGATAATCGCATGGTTTGCTTTCGCCGTAAAGCCTTTTTGAAATCTGACACCACGGATTAACAAGAAGCTAAGCTTTATTTTGATGTATTACACTTGTGATTTTATGAAAGTTAAATATTTATAATACTGTATTTTGAATTTTGCGCTCTGCAATTTCACCAGATGTTGACCAGGTGGGACGCTACCGTCCCAAAAGTTTCCAAAACGGTCAAAATATTGTCTGTGAGTATAACAGAATTGATATTGCAGACGAAAACCTGAGGAAAATCCACCCAGGAAGTGATTAAGAGAAACAAATCTCTCTGTTCCATTGCATGCCTTCCCTCCATTTAAATGGATATCAACCAGATTCCTTCCCCTATGGCCCCTAACAGTCTTTAGACATAGTTTCAGGCTTTTATTCATAAAAATGAGTGATAACGATCACTTCGTGTCAGTGGATGGCTGGGTGCCAGCAGAGTTTTGCATGCGCAACAGCTTGGAGCAGACATTTTCTCTCTCTCTCCTATTGAAAAAGCTACGGTCCGGTTGAAATATTATCGATTATTTATTGTAAAAACAACCTGAGGAGTGATTATAAAAAACGTTTTACATGTTTCTACGAACTTTACGAACACAATTTGGAATTTTCATCTGCCCGTCATGACCTACACGAGCATGTGGATTTCTGGACAAAACGTGTCAACCAAATGGAGGCATTTTGGATATAAAAATTATCTTTATGGAACAAAAGGAACATTTATTGTGTAAGTGGGAGTCTCGTGAGTGCGAACATCCGAAGATCATCAAAGGTAAGCGATTAATTTTATTGCTTTTCTGACTTTCGTGACCAATCTACTTTGCTGCTAGCTGTTTGGAATGTTTTGTCTGCTGAGAGAGATTTCCTAACATAAACGCTTGGATAGCTTTTGCTGTAAAGCTTTTTTGAAATCCGATATGCCAGTTGGATTAACAACAAACTAAGCTGTGTTTTGCTATATTGCACTTGTGATTTCATGAAAATTAAATATTTGTATTAATTTAATTTGAATTTGGCGCTCTACAAAATGGATGTTGACGAAAATGATCCCGCTAAAGGGATGGGTGTGCCAAGAAGTTAACCGTGTCCAAAGAAGGGCCAGATGTATACAGAATGATGTCATCTGCGTAGAGGTGGATCATGGAATCACCCGCAGCAAGAACGACATCGTTGATATTTACAGAGAAAAGAGTCGGCCCTAGAATTTAACCCTGTGGTACCCCCATAGAGACTGCCAGTGGTCGGGACAACAGGTCCTCTGATTTGACACACTAAACTCTATCTGAGAAGTATTTGGTGAACCAGGTGTGGCAATCATTTGAGAAAGAAAGGCTGCTGACTCTATCGATAAGAATGTGGTGATTGACAGAGTCAATAGCCTTGGCCAGGTCAATTAAAATGGCTGCACAGTCTTTTTTCGATGACGGTTATGATATCATTTAGTACCTTGAGCGTGGCTGAAGTGCATCCGTGACAAGCTCGGAAACCGGATTGCACAGCGGAGAAGGTACGGTGGGATTCGAAATGGTCAGTGATCTGTTTATAACTAGGCTTTCGAAGTCTTTAGAGAGGCAGGGCAGGATGGATATAGGTCTATAACAGTTTGGGTCTAGAGTGGCCCCTCCCTTTGAAGAGGAGGATGACCGCGGCAGCTTTCCAATCTTTAGGGATCTCGGACTATACGAAACAGAGGTTGAACAGACTGGTAATAGGGGTTGCAACAATTATGGCAGATAGTTTAAGAAAGAGAGGGTCCAGATTGTCTAGCCCAGCTGATTTGTACGGGTCCAGGTTTTGCAGCTCTTTCAGAACCTGCTTTCTCGATTTGGGTGAAGGAGAAATGGGGGAGGCTTGGGCAAGTAGCTGCGGGGGGTGAGGAGCTGTTGGCCGGGGTTGGGGTAGCCAGGAAGAAGGCATGGCCAGCTGTAGAGAAACGCTTATTGAAATTCTCGATTATCGTGGTTTATCGGTGGTGACAGTATTACCTATCTTCAGTGCAGTGCGCAGCTGGGAGGAGGTGTTCTTATTCTCCATGGACTTTACAGTGTCCCAGAACTTTTTTGAGTTTGTGTTGCAGGAAGCAAATTTCTGCTTGAAAAAGCTAGCCTTGGCTTTTCTAACTGCCTGCGTATATTGGTTTCTAGCTTCCCTGAAAAGTTGCATATCACGGGCGCTGTTCAATGCTTATGCAGAACGCCATAGGATGTTTTTGTGTTGGTTAAGAGCAGTCAGGTCTGGAGAGAACCAAGGGCTATATCTTTTCCTGGTTCTAAATTTCTTGAATGGGGCATGCTTATTTAAGATGGTGAGGAATGCATTCAAAAAAAATAACCAGGCATCCTCAACTGACGGGATTAGATCAATATCCTTCCAGGATACCCCGGCTAGGTCGATTAGAAAGGCCTGCTCGCTGGTGTTTCAGGGAGTGTTTGACAGTGATGAGTGGAGGTCGTTTGACCGCTGACCCATTATGGATGCAGGCAATGATAGAGTGATCGCTGAGATCTTGGTTGAAAACAGCAGAGGTGTATTTAGAGGGCAAGTTGGTTAGGATGATATCTATGAGGGTGCCCATGTTTTAAGACTTTGGGGTGGTACCTGGTAGATTCCTTGATAATTTGTGTGAGCTTGAGGGCATCAAACTTAGATTGTAGGATGGCTGGGGTGTTAAGCATGTTCCAGTTTAGGTCGTCTAGCAGCACGAGCTCTGAAGATAGATGGGGGGCAATCAGTTCACACATGGTGTCCAGAGCACAGCTGGGGGCAGAGGGTGGTCTATAGCAGGCAGCAACGGTGAGAGACTTGTTTTTAAAGAGGTGGATTTTTAAAAGAAGAAGTTCAAATTGTTTGGGTACAGACCTGGATAGTAGGACAGAACTCTGCAGTCTATCTTTGCAGTATATTGCAACACCGTCGCCTTTGGTCGTTTTATCTTGTCTGAAAATGTTGTAGTTAGGGATGAAAATTTCAGAATTTTTGGTGTTCTTCCTAAGCCAGGATTCAGACACGGCGAGAACATCCGGATTGGCAGAGTGTGCTAAAGCAGTGAATATAACACATTTCGGGAGGAGGCTTCTAATGTTAACATGCATGAAAACAAGGCTATTACGGTTACAGAAGTCATCAAAAGAGAGCACCTGGGGAATAGGAGTGGAGCTAGGCACTGCAGGGCCTGGATTCACCTCTACATCACCAGAGGAACAGAGGAGGAGTAGGATAAGGGTATGGCAAAAAGCTATTCGTCGTCTAGGACGTCCGGGAACAGAGAATAAAAGGAGGTTTCTGGGGGCGATAAAATAGCTTCAAGATTTTGTAATGTACAGACAAAGGTATGGTAGGATGTGAATACAGTGGAGGTAAACCTAGGTATTGAGTGATGATGAGAGAGATATTGTCTCTAGAAACATCATTGAATCCAGGTGATGTCATTGCATGTGTGGGTGGTGGAACTGAAAGGTTGGATAAGGTATAGTGAGCAGGGCTAGAGGCTCTACAGTGAAATAAGCCAATAGTCACTAACCAGAGCAGCAATGGACAAGGCATATTGACATTAAGGAGAGGCATGCTTAGTCGAGTGATCATAAGGGTCCAGTGAGCAGTGAGGTTGGTTGGGGTCACGGCGATTCAGACAGCTAGCCGGGCCATCGGTAGCAAGCTTGCATAGGATGGAGGTCTGTTTTTAGCCACCTCGTGTGTTTCCGTGGGTAGATTAGTGGGGTTCCGTGTGGTAGAGGGGATCAATCCAATTTGCAAAATAGATATAGTTATAGTGACCAAAGAAATATTGTCCGATAGACCTATTCAGATAGCAGCTGATAAGACAGCTAACGATTAGCGGACCGCAGATGGGCGTTCAGGTAACGTTGCGACAGAGGGGCCAGTTGGATAACTCCATGCTTGCACATCATCATCTGCTCATTTATCACTCCAGTGTTGCTAATTGCTAAATTGTAATTACTCCGCTACTATGGCCTATTTATTGCCTTACCTCCTCACTCCATTTGCACACACTGTATATAGACTTTCTTTTATTTCTACTGTTTTATTGACAGTATGTTTGTTTATTCCATGTGTAACTCTGTGTTGTTGTATGTGTCGTACTGCTTTGCTTTATCTTGGCCAGGTCGCAGTAGTAAATGAGAACTTGTTCTCAATTCGCTGGAGAAAGAGACAGAGATATCGGAGACGTAGGGCTGGGTGCCTTGTACGGATTTGATGGCGAGTGGGTAATCTGCCTTTGCCATCAGTCCTATTACCCAACGGTAATCTCCCTCGATCTGGGGCTCCACGCAAGATCTCACCCCGTGGGGTCAAAATGATCACAAAAACAGTAAGCAAAAATCACATAACCACACGGGGGGACCTAGTGAATGACCTGCAGAGAGCTGGGACCAAATTAACAAAGCGTACCATCAGTAACGCACTACGCGGCCAGGGACTCAAATCCTGCAGTGCCAGACGTGTCCCCCTGTTTAAGCCAGTACATGTCCAGGCCCGTCTGAAGTTTGCTAGAGAGCATTTGGATGATCCAGAAGAAGATTGGGAGAATGTCATATGGTCAGATGAAACCAAAATAGAACTTTTTGGTAAAACCTCAACTCGTCGTGTTTGGAGGACAAAGAATGCCGAGTTGCATCCAAAGAACAACATACCTACTGTGAAGCATGGGGGTGGAAACATCATGCTTTGGGGCTGTTTTTGTGCAAAGGGACCAGGACGACTGATCCGTGTAAAGGAAATAATGAATGGGGCCATGTATCGTGAGATTTTGAGTGAAAACCTCCTTCCCATCAGCAAGGGCATTGAAGATGAAACGTGGCTGGGTCTTTCAGCACGACAATGATCCCAAACACACCGCCCGGGCAACGAAGGAGTGGCTTCGTAAGAAACATTTCAATGTCCTGGAGTGGCCTAGCAAGTTTCCAGATCTCAACCCCATAGAAAATCTTTGGAGTCAGTCGAAAGTCCGTGTTTGCCAGCAACAGCCCCAAAACATCACTGCTCTAGAGGAGATCTGCATGGAGGAATGGGCCAAAATATCAGCAACAGTGTGTGAAAACCTTGTGAAGACTTACAGAAAACGTTTGACCTCTGTCATTGCCAACAGGGTATATAACAAAGTATTGAGATAAACTTTTGTTATTGACCAAATACTTATTTTCCACCATAATTTGCAAATAAATTCAACAAAAATCCTACAATGTGATGTTCTGAATTTTTTTCTCTAATTTACTTTCACACATTAACAAGTCCAATACAGCAAATGAAAGATAAACATATTGTTAATCTACCCATCATGTCCGATTTAAAAAAATGTTTTACAGCGAAAACACAACATATATTTATGTTAGACCACCACCAAATAAAATAAAAAACACAGCCATTTTTCCCAGCCAAAGATAGTCACAAAAGCAGAATTAAAGATAAAATGAATCACGAACCTTTGATAATCTTCATCAGATGACACTCATATGACATGTTACACTATACATTTATGTTTTGTTCGATAATATGCATATTTATATCCACAAATCTCGGTTTACATTGACGCCATGTTCACTAATGCCTCCAAAATATCTGGTGTAATTACAGAGAGCTATGCCAGATAACAGAAATACTCATCATAAACTTTGACGAAAGATACATGTTCTACATATAATTAAAGATACACTGGTTCTTAATGCAACCGCTGAGTCAGATTTTTTTTAAACATTACGAAAAAAGCCTACCATGCAATAATCTGAGACGGCGCTCAGACGTAAATATATTTCTCCGCCATGTTGGAGTCAACAGAAATGCGAAATTACATCATAAATATTCCCTTACCTTTGATGATCTTTCATCAGAACGCAGTGCAAGGAGTCCTAGTTCCACAATAAATCATTGTTTTGTTCCATAAGTTCAATACTAGTGTCCAATTAGCTGCATTTGCTAGCACTTTCAGCTCACGTGCCCAAAAGCTGACGCTGGTCCAGGAGAAATCGGACGAAAACTTCAAAAAGATATATTCCAGGTCGAATAAACTGGTCAAACTAAGTAGAGAATCAATCTTCAGGATGTTATTTTCATATATATCCAATAACTTTCCAACCGGAGCATACGTTTTCATCTGCAGCCGAAAGGAACGATGGTGATATCAACAGACAAATGCGCAGCAGGGAAATTGCATTCTGCCAGAACAGTGACTCATTCCCCTCCCATTTGGTCAAAGTTCACACCAGAGGCTTCATTCCATGTTCTACTGAATGTGGACATCAAGTGGGAGGCGTGAAAAGTAGTAACAGATCTATATCTTATTTGGAAGTGAAGAGGCGATGACTTAAAATTAGACCCGCTTTCAGAATTTCACTTCCTGTTTGGAAGATTGCCTGCCCTATGAGTTCTGTTATACTCAAAGACATAATTCAAACAGTTTTAGAAACTTCAGGGTGTTTTCTATCCAATAGTAATAATACTATGCATATATTAGCAATCTAGGACAGAGTAGGATGCAGTTCCCTATGGGCACGCAATTCATCCAAAGTGAAAATACTGCCCCCTATCCCCAACAAGTTTTAAGGAAGTCTCAAGGTGTTGCTCGCTTGAGGAAGAGTGTCTCATGATAAGCTGTAGACAACACTATTTACCAAGAATGTTTTCATCTATATTTCTCGTAGCTGTCTATTACCTCTACAGAGGAAACCAATTATTGACCACATTTACTCCACACACAGAGATGCGTACAAAGCCCTCCCTTGCCCTTCATTTGGCAAATCTGACCATAATTCCATCCTCCTCATTTCTGCTTGCAAGCTAAAACTAAAGCAGCAAGCACCAGTGACTTCATCAATAAAGACGTGGTCAGATGAAGCAGATCCTAAGCTACATGACTGTTTTGCAGCACAGACTGAAATATGTTCTGGGATTCTTCCAATGGCATTGAGGAGTACACTACATCAGTCACTGGCTTTATCAATAAGTGCATTGATGATGTCATCCACACAGTGACCGCACTTACATACCCCAAACAGAAGCCATGGATTACAGGCAACACCCGCACTGCGCTAAAGGGTAGAGCTGCCGGTTTCAAGGAGCGGGACTCTAACCCAGACTCTTATAAGAAATCCCGCTATGCCCTCAGACGAACCATCAAACAGGCTCGTCGGATGTGGCAGGGCTTGCAAACTATTGCAGACTACAAAGGGAAGCACAGCCGCAAGCTGCCTAGAGACACAAGCCTACCAGACGAGCTAAATAACTTCTATGCTTGCTTTGTGGCAAGCAACACTGAATCATGCATGAGAGCATCAGCTGTTCAGGACGACTGTGTGATCACGTTCTATGCAGCCAATGTCAGTAAGACCTTTAAAAAATTCTTACGGGGCTGCAGAGTAGCCTAGTGGTTAGAGCGTTGGACTAGTAACCGGAAGGTTGCAAGTTCAAACCCCCGAGCTGACAAGACAGTTAACCCACGGTTCCTCGGCTGTCATTGAAAATAAGAATTTGTTCTTAACTGACTTAAAAAGTAAAGGTTAAAAAAAAATTGTATACTTGGCCAAAAGCCAGGGAAAATGCAGTGTGGCAAATTCAAATAAAATTATATAAAAATCAAACTTTCATTAATAAATCACACATGTAAGATACTAAATTAAAGCTTCACTCGTTGTGAATCCAGCCAACATGTCAGATTTTAAAAAGGCTTTTCGGCCTTTTATCTGATGATAGCACAACAGTAAACAAAGAGAGTAGCATATTTCAACTGATTTGGTCCTTTTGTTCGATTAATTCTGTCCATATATATCCAAAATGTCCATTTACTTCGCGCGTTTGATCCAGAACAAAACAGCTTCCAAATTGCACAACATCACTACAAAATATCTCAAAAGTTGCCTGTAAACTTTGCCAAAACATTTCAAACTACTTTTGTAATGCAACTGTAGGTATTTTTAAACATTTATAATCGATCAAATTGAAGACGGGTCTATCGGTTTTCAATAGAGGACGTGAGGAAACTAACACTACTTTTCAAGTCTTGCGCAACTCTTAACAATGTTACCCATTTCCTAGATGGCCATACTTCTTCATTGCACAAAGGAATAACCTCAACCAAATTCCAAAGACGGGTGACATCCATTGGAAGCGGTAGGAACTGAACACAAGTGCCTAAGAAATATCGTTTCCCAATGAGAATTCACTGAACAGACAGAGACCTAAAAAATAACAGTTAGTCCTCTGGGTTTTGCCTGCTACATAAGTTCTGTTATACTCACAGACATGATTCAAACAGTTTTAGAAACTTCAGAGTGTTTTCTATCCAAATCCAATAATATGCATATCTTATATTCTTGGCATGAGTGGCAGGAAGTTGAAATTGGGCACGCTATTTATCCAAAAGTGAAAATGCTGCCCCCTATACCTTAAGAAGTTTTTAAACAGGTCAACATTCACAAGGCTGCGGGGCCAGATGGATTACCAGGATGTCTACTTTGAGCATGCACTGACCAACTAGCAATTGTCTTCACTGACATGTTCAACCTGTCCCTGACTGAGTCAGTAATACAAACATGTTTCAAGCAGACCACCATAGTCCCTGTGCCCAAGAACACTGATGTAACCTACCTAAATGACTACTGACCTGTAGCACTCACATCTGTCGCCATGGAGTGCTTTCAAAGAATGGTCATGGCTCACATCAACACCATTATCCCAGAAACCCGAGACCCACTCCAATTTGCATACCTCCCCAACAGATCCACAGATGTTGCAATCTCTATTGCACTCCACACTGCCCTTTCTCACCTGGACAAAAGGAACACCTACGTGAGAATGCTATTCATTGACTACAGCTCAGCGTTCAACACCATATTGCCCTCAAAGCTCATTACGAAGCTAAGGACACTGGGACTAAATGCCTGTCTCCGCAACTGGATCCTGGACTTCCTGACAGGCCACCCGATGTGGTAAGGGTAGGTAACAACACATCTGCCTCTCTTACTCTCAACACGGGGGCCCCTCAGTTGTGCATGCTTAGTCCCCTCCTGTACTCCTGGTTCACCCATGACTGCACAACTCCATCATTAAATTTGCCAACGACACAACAGTGGTAGGCATGAGACAGTCTATAGGGGGGAGGTCAGAGACCTGGCCATGTGGTGCCAGGATAACAACCTCTCCTTCAACTTGATCAAGACAAAGGAGATGACTGTGGACTACAAGAAAAAGAGGTGGTGTCCACATCACCAACAAACTATCATGGTCCAAACACACCAAGACAGTCGTGAAGAGGGCACAACAAAGCATATCCCCCCCAGGAAACTGAAAAGATTTGGCATGGGTCCTGAGATCCCCAAAAAGTTCTAAAGCTGCACCATTGAGAGCATCCTGACTGGTTGCATTACTGCCTGGTATGGCAACTGTTTGGCCTCCGACCGCAAGGCACTACAGAGGGTAGTTCGTACAGCCCAGTACATCACTGGGGCCAAGCTTCCTGCCATCCAGGACCTCTATACCAGGCGGTGCCAGAGGAAGGCCCTAAAAATTATCAAAGACTCCAGCCACCTTATTCATAGACTGTTCCCTCTGCTACCGCATGGCAAGTGGTACTGGAGCACCAGGTCTAGGTCCAACTGCTTCTACCCCCAAGCCATAAGACTTCTGAACAGCTAATCAAATGGCTACCCAGACTTTGCATTGTGCCCCCACCCTCTCTTTTACGCTGATGCTAGACATATCAGTGTGGATGACGGATCACCACCTCAAGCTGAACCTCGGCAAGACGGAGCTGCTCTTCCTCCCGGGGAAGGACTGCCCGTTCCATGATCTCGCCATCACGGTTGACAACTCCATTGTGTCCTCCTCCCAGAGCGCTAAGAACCTTGGCGTGATCCTGGACAACACCCTGTCGTTCTCAACTAACATCAAGGCGGTGGCCCGTTCCTGTAGGTTCATGCTCTACAACATCCGCAGAGTACGACCCTGCCTCACACAGGAAGCGGCGCAGGTCCTAATCCAGGCACTTGTCATCTCCCGTCTGGATTACTGCAACTCGCTGTTGGCTGGGCTCCCTGCCTGTGCCATTAAACCCCTACAACTCATCCAGAACGCCGCAGCCCGTCTGGTGTTCAACCTTCCCAAGTTCTCTCACGTCACCCCGCTCCTCCGCTCTCTCCACTGGCTTCCAGTTGAAGCTCGCATCCGCTTCAAGACCATGGTGCTTGCCTACGGAGCTGTGAGGGGAACGGCACCGCAGTACCTCCAGGCTCTGATCAGGCCCTACACCCAAACAAGGGCACTGCGTTCATCCACCTCTGGCCTGCTCGCCTCCCTACCACTGAGGAAGTACAGTTCCCGCTCAGCCCAGTCAAAACTGTTCGCTGCTCTAGCCCCCCAATGGTGGAACAAACTCCCTCACGACGCCAGGACAGCGGAGTCAATCACCACCTTCCGGAGACACCTGAAACCCCACCTCTTCAAGGAATACCTAGGATAGGATAAAGTAATCCTTCTCACCCCCCCCTTAAATGATTTATATGCACTATTGTAAAGTGGCTGTTCCACTGGATGTCAGAAGGTGAATTCACCAATTTGTAAGTCGCTCTGGATAAGAGCGTCTGCTAAATGACTTAAATGTAAATGTAATGCTACTCTCTGGTGATTGGCTATGCATAGTCACTTTAACTCTACCTACATGTACAAATTTCTTCAATTACCTCAACAAACCTGCGCCCCGCACATTGACTCTGTACCGGTACCCCCTGTATAAAGTAAATATTATTATTTTACTGCTGCTATTTGTTATTTTTATCTTTTCCTTATCCATGTTTTACTTTTACTTAATACTTATTGTTCTTAAAACTGAATTGTTGGTTAAGGGCTTGTAAGTAAGCATGAGCATGTGCATGTGGCAAATAAAATTGGATTTGACTTGAAAAAGTCCTGGGGTCTGAATACTTTCATAACTTATAACTTGTTGATGTGTGTCACTTGTCTGTGTTCTACTTGTCTATGTGTGTTATAACTTTTGATGTGTTATTGCTTGTTGATTTGGTATTACTTGTTGATGTGTGTTATTGTCTATGTGTGTTATTGTCTATATGTGTTACTTGTCTATGTGTGTTACTTATCTATGTGTGTTATTGTCTATGTGTGTTAGTACTTATTACTTGTCTATGTGTGTTATTACTTGTTGATATGTTCTACTTGTCTATGTGTGTTACTTGTCTATGTGCTCTACTTGTCTATGTGTGTTACTTGTCTATGTGTTCTACTTGTCTATGTGTGTTATTGTCCATGTGTGTTATTGTCTATGTGTGTTATTACTTGTATGTTGTTTGCTTTTCCATGTGTGTTGTTTGCTTGTCGATGTGTGTTGTTTGCTTGTCTAAGTGTGTTGTTTGCTTGTCGATGTGTGTTGTTTGGTTGTAAATGTGTGTTGTTTGGTTGTCTGTGTGTTGTTTGGTTGTCGATGTGTGTTGTTTGCTTGTCGATGTGTGTTGTTTGCTTATCGATGTGTGTTGTTTGCTTGTCGATGTGTGTTGTTTGCTTGTCGATGTGTGTTTTTGTAAGCCCTGCTCTCTGTTCCTCCTCCTCCAGCCAACAAGCCCCAACCGTGGTTGGTTTGTTCCCCCGTTCGGAGGCAATCCTTGGTGGGTGTACGTGGTGTCAGCGGTGCCTGCCCTGCTGGTCACCATCCTACTCTTCATGGACCAGCAGATCACCGCTGTCATCGTCAACAGGAAGGAGCACATGCTGAAGGTTGGACAGGGCAGGGTCTCAATAGTCTAAAGGTTTTATAGGGCAGGGTCTCAATAGTCTGAAGACAGGACAGGGCGGGGTCTCAATAGTCTGAAGGTAGGACAGGGCAGGGTATCAATAGTCTGAAGGTAGGACAGGGCAGGGTCTCAATAGTCTGAAGGTAGGACAGGACAGGGTCTCAATAGTCTGAAGATAGGACAGGACAGGGTCTCAATAGTCTGAAGGTAGGACAGGGCAGGGTCTCAATAGTCTGAAGGTAGGACAGGGAACGTTCTCAATAGACTAAGGGTAGGACAGGGCAGGGTCTCAATAGTCTGAAGGTAGGAGAGGGCAGGGTCTCAATAGTCTGAAGGAAGAACAGGACAGTATTTCTATCGTCTGAAGGTTTTATAGGGCAGGGTCTCAATAGTCTGAAGGTTTTATAGGGCAGGTTCTCAATAGTCTGAAGGTAGGACAGGGCGGGATCTCAATAGTCTGAAGGTAGGACAGGGCAGAGTCTCAATAGTCTGAAGGTAGGACAGGGCGGGATCTCAATAGTCTGAAGGTTTTATAGAGCAGGATCTCAATAGTCTGAAGGTAGGACATAGCAGGATCTCAATAGTCTGAAGGTAGTACAGGGTCTCAATAGTCTGAAGGTTTTATAGGGCAGGGTCCCAATAGTCTGAAGGAGTTATAGGGCAGGATCTCGATAGTCTGAAGTTTTATAGGGCAGGTTCTCAATAGTCTGAAGGTAGGACAGGGCGGGATCTCAATTGTCTGAAGGTAGGACAGGGTCTCAATAGTCTGAAGGTTTTATCGGGCAGGGTCTCAATAGTCTGAAGGTTTTATAGGGCAGGTTCTCAATAGTCTGAAGGTAGGACAGGGCGGGATCTCAATAGTCTGAAGGTAGGACAGGGCAGAGTCTCAATAGTCTGAAGGTAGGACAGGGCGGGATCTCAATAGTCTGAAGGTTTTATAGAGCAGGATCTCAATAGTCTGAAGGTAGGACATAGCAGGATCTCAATAGTCTGAAGGTAGGACAGGGTCTCAATAGTCTGAAGGTTTTATAGGGCAGGGTCCCAATAGTCTGAAGGAGTTATAGGGCAGGATCTCGATAGTCTGAAGTTTTATAGGGCAGGTTCTCAATAGTCTGAAGGTAGGACAGGGCGGGATCTCAATTGTCTGAAGGTAGGACAGGGTCTCAATAGTCTGAAGGTTTTATCGGGCAGGGTCTCAATAGTCTGAAGGTTTTAACGGGCAGGGTCTCAGTAGTCTGAAGGTTTTATAGGGCAGGGTCTCAATAGTCTGAAGGTTTTATAGGGCAGGGTCTCAATAGTCTGAAGGTTTATAGGGCAGGGTCTCAATAGTCTGAAGGTAGGACAGAGCAGGATCTCAATAGTCTGAAGGTAGGACAGGGTCTCAATAGTCTTAAGTTTTTATAGGGCAGGGTCTCAATAGTCTGAAGGTTTTATATGGCAGGGTCTCAATAGTCTGAAGGTTTTATAGGGCAGGGTCTCAATAGTTTGAAAGTAAGACAGGGCAGGATCTCAATAGTCTGAAGGTTTTGTAGGGCAGGATCTCAGTAGTCTGAAGGTTTTATGGGGCAGGGTCTCAATAGTCTGAAGGTTTTATGGGGCAGGTTCTCAATAGTCTGAAGGTAGGACAGGGCAGGGTCTCAAAAGTCTGAAGGTAGGACAGGGCGGGATCTCAATAGTCTGAAGGTTTTATAGAGCAGGATCTCAATAGTCTGAAGGTAGGACAGGGCAGGATCACAATAGTATGAAGGTAGTACAGGGTCTCAATAGTCTGAAGGTAGGACATAGCAGGATCTCAATAGTCTGAAGGTAGGACAGGGTCTCAATAGTCTGAAGGTTTTATAGGGCAGGGTCCCAATAGTCTGAAGGTAGGACAGGGCGGGATCTCAATTGTCTGAAGGTAGGACAGGGTCTCAATAGTCTGAAGGTTTTATAGATCAGGATCTCAATAGTCTGAAGGTTTTATAGATCAGGATCTCAATAGTCTGAAGGTTTTATAGATCCGGATCTCAATAGTCTGAAGGTAGTACAGGGTCTCAAAAGTCTGAAGGTAGTACGTAGCAGGATCTCAATAGTCTGAAGGTAGGACAGGGTCTCATTAGCCTGAAGGTTTTGTAGGGCAGGTTCTCAATAGTCTGAAGATTTTATAGGGCAGGTTCTCAATAGTCTGAAGGTAGGACAGGGCGGGATCTCAATAGTCTGAAGGTAAGACAGGGTCTCAATAGTCTGAAGGTTTTATATGGAAGGGTCTCAATCGTCTGAAGGTTTTATAGGGCAGGGTCTCAATAGTCTGAAGGTTTTATAGGGCAGTTTCTCAATAGTCTGAAGGTAGGACAGTGTGGGATCTCAATAGTCTGAAGGTTTCATAGGGCAGGATCTCAATAGTCTGAAGGTTTCATAGGGCAGGGTCTCAATAGTCTGAAGGTTTTATAGGGCAGGATCTCAATAGTCTGAAGGTTTTATAGGGCAGGATCTTGGTTGTCTGAAGGTTTTATAGGTTAGGGTCTCAATAGTCTGAAAGGTTTTATAGGGCAGGATCTCGATAGTCTGAAGGTTTTATAGGGCAGGTTCTCAATAGTCTGAAGGTAGGACAGGATCTCAATAGTGTGAAGGTAGGACAGTGTCTCAGTAGTCTGAAGGTAGGACAGGGTCTCAATAGTCTGAAGGTAGGACAGGACAGGGTCTCAATAGTCTGAAGGTAGGACAGGGCAGGGTCTCAATAGTCTGAAGGTAGGACAGGGCAGGGTCTCAGTAGTCTGAAGGTTTTATATGGCAGGTTCTCAATAGTCTGAAGGTGGGACAGGGCGGGATCTCAATAGTCTGCAGGTCGGACAGGGCAGGATCTCAATAGTCTGAAGGTAGGACAGGGCAGAATCTCAATATTCTGAAGGTAGGACAGGACAGGGTCTCAATAGTCTGAAGGTTGGAGACTGTAGGGTCTCAATAGTCTGAAGGTTGGACAGGGCAGGATCTCAATAGTCTGAAGGTTTTATGGGGCAGGTTCTCAATAGTCTGAAGGTAGGACAGGACAGTAGATCAATTGTCTGAAGGTAGGACATCCCAGGGCCTCCGTGTGTGTGTTTTAACATCTGCTGTCCTCTTAACAGAAAGGCGCAGGCTACCACCTGGACCTGTTCTGGGTTGCAGTTCTGATGATTGTATGTTCCTTCATGGGGTTGCCATGGTACGTGGCGGCGACGGTCATCTCAATCGCTCACATAGACAGTCTGAAGATGGAGACAGAGACATCCGCCCCTGGAGAAATGCCCAAGTTCTTGGGAGTGAGGTGAGCATGATGACAAAATTAAATCAAAATCAAAATCTAACCCAACAGGACAGATAATAAACGGTAACAGCAGTGTTAATTTAAATAGTTAGTGCAGTGTCAATGCTGATATTCCAGGTTGCTATTGGTTAACTATTTATCAGTCTTGGGGGTAGAAGCTGTTCAGCGTCCTGTTGGTTTCAGACTTAGTGCATCGGTAGCGCTTGCTGTGCGGTAGCAGAAAGAACAGTCTATGACTTGGGTCGCTCTAGTCTTTGAGAGTCTTTAGGGCCTTCTTCTGACACTGCCTAGTATATAGGTCCTGGATGGCAGGAAGCTTAGCCCAGTGATGTACTGGGCCGTATGCACCATCCTCTGTAGCACTTTACGGTCGGATGCCTAGCAGTTGCCATACCAAGCAGTGATGCACCTGGTCAAGATGCTCTGAATGGTGCAGCTGTAGACGCCAAATCTTTTCATCCTCCTGAAGGGGAAGGGGCATTCTCATGCCCTCTTCATGACTGTGTTGTTGTGTTTGGACTATGATAATTCTTTAGTTATGTGGACACATAGGAACTTGAAGCTCTCAACCTGCACCACTACAGCCCATCGATGTGGATTGGGGCGTGCTTGGCCCTCCTTTTCCTGAAGTCCATGATCAACTCCTTTAGCTTGCAGAAATTGAAGGAGAGTTTGTTGTCCTGGCACCACACTGCCAGGTCTCTGACCTCCTCCCTGTAGGCTGTCTCATGTTCACCGGTGATGCCTACCACTGCTGTGTCTTCTGCAAACTTAATGATGGTGTTGGAGTCGTGCGCTGCCAAGCAATCGTGGGTGAACAGGGAATACAGGAGGGGACTAAGCAGGGGTGGGGGGCCCGTGTGGAGGGTCAGTGTGGAGGATATGTTGTTACCTACCCTCACCACCTGGGGCCGGCCCATCAAGAAGTCTGGGATCCAGTTACAGAGGTAGGTGTTTAATCTCAGGGTCCTTAGCTTAGAGATGAGCTTGGAGGGCACTATGGTGTTAAATGCTGAGCTGTAGTCAATGAACAGTGTTCTCACACAGATTGTCCTTTTGTCCAGGTGGGTGACGGCAATGTGGAGGGCAGTAGAGTTTGCATCATCTGTGGATCTCTAGGGGTGGTATGGGCAGTTGTTCCAGGGTGTCTGGGACAATGGTGTTGATGTGAGCCATGACCAGCCTTTCAATGCATTTCATGTCTACAGATGTGAGTGCTACGGGCGGTAGTCATTAAGACAGGTTACCTTGGTCTTCTTGGGCACAGGGACAATGGTGGTATGCTTGATTTGCCAAATGGAGGGCGAGGGAGAGGTTTGTATGCGTCTCTGTGTGTGGAAAGGTGGTCTATAGTTTTTTCCCCTCTTAGTTACACAGGTGACATGCAGGTAGAAATGAGGTCAAATGGATTTCAGTTGTCCTGCATTAAGGCTGCCTCTGGGTGAGCGTTTTCTTGTTTCCTTATGGCCCTAAGACCGTTGAGTGCGGTCTTAATGCCGGCATAGGTTTCTTTGGTGGTAAATCGACAGCTACGAAAAATATAGATGAAATCTCTATTGGTTACTGTGTGTGTGTGTTTGTGTGTATTACCAAAGCTATGTGTATGTTTTCCGTAGGGAGCAGAGAGTCACTGGTGTGTGTGTATTCATTCTGACGGGACTGTCTGTCTTTATGTCTCCCATCCTCAAGGTATGTACCTACCTACTGCATACTGTAGACTGTAGGCTGTACTGTAGACAACTGTATACTATAGATTGTAGGCTGTACTGTAGACTACTGTATACTGTAGACTGCGGGCTCTACTGTAGACGACTGTAGACTGTAGACTGCGGGCTGTACTGTAGACTACTGTAGACTGTAGGCTGTACTGTAGACTACTGTAGACTGTATACTGAAGACTATAGACTGTAGTCTGTACTGTAGACTACTGTAGGCTGTAGGCTGTACTGTAGATTTCTGTAGACTGTAGTCCACTGTAGACTGTAGGCTGTGCTGCAGACTACTGTAGACTGTAGACTGAATTATGCACTGTAGAATACTGTAGACTGTGGACTGTGCTGTAGACTAATGTAGACTGTAGACTGTGTTCTGTACTGTAGACTAGTGTCGTGTCTTTGGCTATGCCGGATCAAGTAATATGACATGCTATTCTATAAAATAATTTCTCCGTAATTAATATTACCTGATTGAGCTAATCATGTAAATGTAATTAGCTAGAATATTTATAGAGCTTTTATCTTCCGAATAAACTCTTAAACAACTAGTAATATTTTACATCAATAGCAGTCAATATTAATCTTAACTCAGTCTCATCTGAAAGTTGTAAATTCTTGGTTATCTGCACAAACCATGGCTAACAAGTTGAATCAGCAATACAAAATTGTGTTTAATTATTTATTTACTAAATACCTAACTAATCACACAGAATTACACATACACATAATTCAATCATAACTTGATTACAAATTACATCATAAAGGAAAACGTCCCTAGCGGGCGGAACAGATATGACAGCTGGTTACACAAAAGAAAAGGGCTGGGTTTGAGTGAAAGAGCGGGAAGACTGAGGAACAAAGGGCGAAGCTGTGCTATCGTAAATACAGTATCTTATGCATTCTAAATTACCGCCCATTTGGAAAAGGAAAATGCAATAAATATTTACTCTGAGATACGCTACGGTAGGTTGGTGGTAGATGGAAGGCCGTGTTGCCCAACCGAGTCCTTTGACCTTTGAAGAATATCTCTGGTGGTCAACTGGATACATTGTAGTAACGTTGTTGTGTGATAGACGGGATACTCTGTCTGTTCCTCCCTAACCCTCGTTTGCATCTGCTGTTGCTTACTCAACGGCTAGGAGGTATCACTTCTATAGTGAATAAGAGTTCAAAGTTCATACCATTCGCAACCAAAGCTCATGCTGATGTTGGCTTCGTTCTGTTGTTGTTATCTGAACCATT
Organism: Oncorhynchus masou masou; assembly: GCF_036934945.1. Lineage (NCBI taxonomy): Eukaryota > Metazoa > Chordata > Actinopteri > Salmoniformes > Salmonidae > Oncorhynchus > Oncorhynchus masou. The sequence continues at coordinate 1,266,845 of NC_088212.1, read as the reverse complement.
CTGACATCGGACCGTCGTCCTCACATCCTCGGAACTGGAGGTTATATTGTCGTCAAGGGCTTATATAGGAAGGTAGAGGAGGGCGTGTTTGAACATTTTTATAGCCCATGTCCCTTCACAGGGGCGGGCCACTGATTGAGCAGAGCCTTATCTGATGAAAACCCAAATCTCACATTTTAGAAGCTAAAATCACATTCATCCCATCATTAATAATTTCATATTCAAACATTTAAATTGAACAACAATTCCATGTGAATCCGATAACTCTGATGTGTAGACTTTCCACTGTAGAGTTTATGTCATCTTATCATTGATGAGAATGTCTCAGATGACAACCGAACTGACATCATATTCATTAAGTACCACCGCATATGTTCAATTGGTAGGATTACGAGAATATAGGTCATTTCCCCCCACCTTCTGATGTTCCCAGAATCTCTATGTTAACCAAAGGGTTTGCAAATGTAACATCAGTAGGGTAGAGAGAGGAAAAAGGGGGACAGAGGTGTCAGGACCCGGTTACGAACCCAGGTCTCTGGAGTGAGAAACAGTCACTTAACCAACTGAGCCACGAATAGTCGGCAGAACCCAGAAGATGAGGCAGACACAGCAGTACTTGAGACGGTGTATTTAATAAAGTAAAAAGTGAAGTCCTTCAGGAAAACATGTAACTCCACAACCTCAAAAGGAATTCCACAAGAACAAGGTAATCCACAAGGTAATCCTCCAAGACAAAAGGTAAATCCACAAGGTGGTAGGTATAGCATAAAAAGCCTCAAAAGATACTCAAAAATAAATAAACAAGAACAAAAAACAGAATTCCACAAGAGCGTCCACCGGGATCAACAAGAGTTCACAGAATACTAGGGCTGGGTGCTAACATACAAACACAGAGCAAAGAACTGAGGGAAACTAAGGGTTTAAATACAATCAGGGGAAACGAGGCACAGGTGCAAATAATAATGGGGATCAAGGGAAAGCAAAAGGTCAAAAAGCACAATGGGGGCATCTAGTGACCAAAAACCGGAACAACCCTGGCCAAATCCTGACAAGAGGTATTTATGACTGTCATAAACCTATCCCCCAGTCCAACGTCATGACACTAGTGTAGACGAGACTGTACTGTAGACTACTGTAGGCTGTACTGTAGACTGTAGAATGTACTTTGACTACTGTATACCATAGGCTGTAGACTGTGGGCTATACTGCAGACTACTGTAGACTGTGGGCTGTACTGTAGACTACTGCAGACCATAGACTGTAAACTGTAGGCTGTATTGTAAACTACTGTAGACTTAACTGTACTGTAGACTACTGTAGACTGTAGGTTGTGCTGTATACTGTTGACTGAAGGCTGTACTGTAGACTACTGTAGACCATACACAGTAGACTGTATACTGTAAATTGTAGACTGTAGTCTGTTCTGTAGACTACTCTACACTATGGGCTGTAGTCTACTGTAGGCTGTACTGTAGACTACTGTAGACTGTACTATAGACTACTGTAGACTTTAGGATGTACTGTAGACTGTAGGCTCTATTGTAGACTGTAGACTGTAGACTGTACTGTAGACGACTGTAGAATGTAGTTTAGACTACTGTAGACTGCAGGCTGTACTGTAGACTGTGGGCTATGGGCTGTACTGTAGACTATTGTAGACTGTAGATTGTGGTCTGTACTGTAGACTACTGTAGACTGTAGGATGTACTGTAGACTACGGTAGAACATAGACTCTATGCTGTACTGTAGACTGCTGTAGACTGTAGATTGTACTTTAGACTACTGTATACCATAGGCTGTAGACTGTAGGCTGTACTGTAGACTATTGTAGACTGTAGACTGTGGTCTGTACTGTAGACTACTGTAGACTGTAGGATGTACTGTAGACTACGGTAGAACATAGACTGTAGGCTGTACAATAGACTACTGTAGACTGTAGGCTTTATTATAGACTGTAGACTGTATGCTGCACTGTAGACTGCTGTAGACTGTAGATTGTACTTTAGACTACTGTATACCATAGGCTGTAGACTGTAGGCTGTACTGTAGACTACTAAAAGCTGTACTGTAGACTGTGGGCTGTACTGCAGACTACTATAGACTGTAGGCTTTATTGTAGACTGTAGGCTGTACTGTAGACTGTGGGCTGTACTGCAGACTACTGTAGACTCTAGACTGTGGGGTGTAATATAAACTACTGTAGATTGTGTGCTGTACTGTAGACTACTATGGGCTGTACTGTAGACTGTAGAATGTATACTCTACTGTAGACTAATTTGGACCATAGAATGTAGACTGTAAATTGTAGTCTGTACTGTAGACCATATTAGACTGTAGGTTGTACTGTAGACTACTGCAGGCTGTACTATAGATTACGGTAGACTGTAGGTTGTACCGTAGACTACTGTGGACCATAGGCTGTGGACTGTAGGCTGTACTGTAGACTACTGCAGACTGTAGGCTGTACAGTAGACTGCTGTAGAATGTGGGCTATACTGTAGACTACTGCAGACTGTAGGCTGTACTGTAGACTATTGTAGAGTGTAGGCTGTACTGTAGACAACTTTGGACCATAGACTGTAGACTGTAGACTGTAGTATATATATACCACCATAGACCACTATAGTCTGTAGGCTGTACTGTAGGCTAATATTGACTACTGTAGACTACTGTAGACTGTAGGTTGTACTGTAGACTACAGTAGATGATAGATTGTAGACTGTATACTGAAGACTGTAGACTGTAATCTGTACTGGTCCACTGTAGGCTGTACTGTAGACTACTGTAGACTATTGCCTGTATACTGTAGGCTGTATTGTAGTCTACTATAGACCATATACTTTAGACTGTATGCTGTACTGTTGAGTACTATAGACTGTAGGCTGCAATGTAGACTAATGTAGAATTTATTGTAGATTACTGTAGACTGTAGAATGTACTGTAGACTGAGGACTGTAGAATATACTACTGACTGTGGACTGTAAAACAATAATAAAAACTCTGTTTCTCTTCAAGTTCATCCCCATGCCAGTGCTGTATGGAGTGTTCCTCTACATGGGCGTGGCATCTCTTAATGGAGTGCAGGTATTGGCTGATCAGGACCTGAGGGAACCAATGCCTGCATGTCACATTTACAGTTAGATTAGTTACATGCAGCAGAGGCTCTTATCCAGAATGACATGCAATATGGACTAAACTGAAAATACGTAATAGGAGCTTTCTGACTAGGCTTTTGTCTCTCTCTCTCTCTCTCTCTCTCTCTCTCTCTCTCTCTCTCTCTCTCTCTCTCTCTCTCTCTCTCCCCCCTCCCAATCCATATCTCTTTCTCTCTTCGCCTCTCTCGCCGTCATTCTCTCCGTCATTCTCTCTCTCTCCCCATCCTTCTCCCTCTCATCCCACCTCCCTCTCTCCCTCTCCCCCACCTCCCCCTTCATCTCTCTCTCTCTCTACGCCTCCCCTCCATCTCTCTCTCTCTACGCCACCCCTCCATCTCTCTCTCATCACTCTCTCCACCCCTCCCCTCTATTTCTCTCTCTCTCTCCCTCACCTCCCCCTCCATCTCTCTCTCTCCCCTCCATCTCTCTTCCTCCCCCGACCCTTCCCTCCATCTCTCTCTAGTTCATGGACCGTCTCCAGCTGCTCCTGATGCCAGCTAAGCACCAGCCTGATCTTGTGTACCTGCGCCATGTTCCTCTGAGGAAGGTCCACCTGTTTACCTTCATCCAGATCCTGTGTCTGGCACTGCTCTGGGTCCTCAAGTCCACCGTGGCCGCGATTATCTTCCCTGTAATGGTGAGTCTCCTCTGATCGTAATCACCAGCTAGCTTCAGATCCTGCTTCTGGTAGTTATGTTTATGTGCGTGTGAGTTAACAACGTATCCTGTGGTGTCAGATCCTGGCCCTGGTGGCGGTGAGGAAGACAATGGACTACATGTTCTCTCAACACGAGCTGAGCTTCCTGGATGATGTCATCCCTGAGAAGGACAAGAAGAAGAAGGAGGACGCTAAGCAGAAGAAGAAGATGAGGAGCATTGACAGTGACATAGATGATGTGAGCATTTAAAGACATGTCCAACGTTCGAGATCAGCAGTTAGATTATTCCAATGTTCTAAATTAGTGAAAGGTTCTACCAACATTATAGATAAGTGTTTCATTCTACCAACATTCAAGTTCAGCGTTAGATTCTATCATTGCTATATGTTCTAAATCTAAATAGGGTTAGGTGCTATCCTTGTTCTAGATCAGGGTTATGTTCTATCCTTGTTGTAGATCAGGGTTATGTTCTATCATTGTTCTAGATCAGGGTTATATTATATCCTTGTTGTAGATCAGGGTTATGTTCTATCATTGTTGTAGATCAGGGTTATATTATATCCTTGTTGTAGATCAGGGTTATGTTCTATCATTGTTCTAGATCAGGGTTATATTAAATCCCTGTTGTAGATCAGGGTTATGTTCTATCATTGTTGTAGATCAGGGTTATATTAAATCCTCGTTGTAGATCAGGGTTATGTTCTATCATTGTTGTAGATCAGGGTTATGTTCTATCATTGTTGTAGATCAGGGTTATATTATATCCTTGTTGTAGATCAGGGTTATTTTCTATCATTGTTGTAGATCAGGGTTATATTATATCCTTGTTGTAGATCAGTGTTATGTTCTATCATTGTTCTAGATCAGGGTTATGTTCTATCATTGTTGTAGATCAGGGTTATATTATATCCTTGTTGTAGATCAGGGTTATGTTCTATCATTGTTGTAGATCAGGGTTATATTATATCCTCGTTGTAGATCAGGGTTATGTTCTATCATTGTTGTAGATCAGGGTTATATTAAATCCTCGTTGTAGATCAGGGTTATGTTCTATCATTGTTGTAGATCAGGGTTATATTATATCCTTGTTGTAGATCAGGGTTATGTTCTATCATTGTTGTAGATCAGGGTTATATTAAATCCTCGTTGTAGATCAGGGTTATGTTCTATCATTGTTGTAGATCAGGGTTATATTATATCCTTGTTGTAGATCAGGGTTATGTTCTATCATTGTTGTAGATCAGGGTTATATTATATCCTTGTTCTAGATCAGGGTTATGTTCTATCATTGTTCTAGATCAGGGTTATATTATATCCTTGTTGTAGATCAGGGTTATGTTCTATCATTATTGTAGATCAGGGTTATATTATATCCTTGTTGTAGATCAGGGTTATGTTCTATCATTGTTCTAGATCAGGGTTATATTAAATCCCTGTTGTAGATCAGGGTTATGTTCTATCATTGTTGTAGATCAGGGTTATATTAAATCCTCGTTGTAGATCAGGGTTATGTTCTATCATTGTTGTAGATCAGGGTTATGTTCTATCACTGTTGTAGATCAGGGTTATATTATATCCTTGTTGTAGATCAGGGTTATGTTCTATCATTATTGTAGATCAGGGTTATATTATATCCTTGTTGTAGATCAGTGTTATGTTCTATCATTGTTCTAGATCAGGGTTATGTTCTATCATTGTTGTAGATCAGGGTTATATTATATCCTTGTTGTAGATCAGGGTTATGTTCTATCATTGTTGTAGATCAGGGTTATATTATATCCTCGTTGTAGATCAGGGTTATGTTCTATCATTGTTGTAGATCAGGGTTATATTAAATCCTCGTTGTAGATCAGGGTTATGTTCTATCATTGTTGTAGATCAGGGTTATATTATATCCTTGTTGTAGATCAGGGTTATGTTCTATCATTGTTGTAGATCAGGTTTATGTTCTATCATTGTTGTAGATCAGGGTTATATTATATCCTTGTTGTAGATCAGGGTTATGTTCTATCATTGTTGTAGATCAGGGTTATATTATATCCTTGTTGTAGATCAGGGTTATGTTCTATCATTGTTCTAGATCAGGGTTATGTTCTATCATTGTTGTAGATCAGGGTTATATTATATCCTTGTTGTAGATCAGGGTTATGTTCTATCATTGTTGTAGATCAGGGTTATATTATATCCTTGTTGTAGATCAGGGTTATGTTCTATCATTGTTGTAGATCAGGGTTATATTAAATCCTCGTTGTAGATCAGGGTTATGTTCTATCATTGTTGTAGATCAGGGTTATATTATATCCTTGTTGTAGATCAGGGTTATGTTCTATCATTGTTGTAGATCAGGGTTATATTATATCCTTGTTCTACATCAGGGTTATGTTCTATCATTGTTCTAGATCAGGGTTATATTATATCCTTGTTGTAGATCAGGGTTATGTTCTATCATTGTTGTAGATCAGGGTTATATTATATCCTTGTTGTAGATCAGGGTTATGTTCTATCATTGTTCTAGATCAGGGTTATATTAAATCCCTGTTGTAGATCAGGGTTATGTTCTATCATTGTTGTAGATCAGGGTTATATTAAATCCTCGTTGTAGATCAGGGTTATGTTCTATCATTGTTGTAGATCAGGGTTATGTTCTATCATTGTTGTAGATCAGGGTTATATTATATCCTTGTTGTAGATCAGGGTTATGTTCTATCATTGTTGTAGATCAGGGTTATATTATATCCTTGTTGTAGATCAGTGTTATGTTCTATCCTTGTTGTAGATCAGGGTTATGTTCTATCATTGTTGTAGATCAGGGTTATATTATATCCTTGTTCTAGATCAGGGTTATGTTCTATCATTGTTGTAGATCAGGGTTATATTATATCCTTGTTGTAGATCAGGGTTATGTTCTATCATTGTTCTAGATCAGGGTTATATTAAATCCCTGTTGTAGATCAGGGTTATGTTCTATCATTGTTGTAGATCAGGGTTATATTAAATCCTCGTTGTAGATCAGGGTTATGTTCTATCATTGTTGTAGATCAGGGTTATATTATATCCTTGTTGTAGATCAGGGTTATGTTCTATCATTGTTGTAGATCAGGTTTATATTATATCCTTGTTGTAGATCAGGGTTATGTTCTATCCTTGTTGTAGATCAGGGTTATGTTCTATCATTGTTGTAGATCAGGGTTATATTATATCCTTGTTCTAGATCAGGGTTATGTTCTATCATTGTTGTAGATCAGGGTTATATTATATCCTTGTTGTAGATCAGGGTTATGTTCTATCATTGTTGTAGATCAGGTTTATATTATATCCTTGTTGTAGATCAGTGTTATGTTCTATCCTTGTTGTAGATCAGGGTTATGTTCTATCATTGTTGTAGATCAGGGTTATATTAAATCCTTGTTCTAGATCAGGGTTATGTTCTATCATTGTTGTAGATCAGGGTTATATTATATCCTTGTTGTAGATCAGGGTTATGTTCTATCATTGTTCTAGATCAGGGTTATATTAAATCCCTGTTGTAGATCAGGGTTATGTTCTATCATTGTTGTAGATCAGGGTTATATTAAATCCTCGTTGTAGATCAGGGTTATGTTCTATCATTGTTGTAGATCAGGGTTATATTATATCCTTGTTCTAGATCAGGGTTATGTTCTATCATTGTTGTAGATCAGGGTTATATTATATCCTCGTTGTAGATCAGGGTTATGTTCTATCACTGTTGTAGATCAGGGTTATATTATATCCTTGTTGTAGATCAGGGTTATGTTCTATCATTGTTGTAGATCAGGGTTATATTATATCCTTGTTGTAGATCAGTGTTATGTTCTATCATTGTTCTAGATCAGGGTTATGTTCTATCATTGTTGTAGATCAGGGTTATATTATATCCTTGTTGTAGATCAGGGTTATGTTCTATCATTGTTGTAGATCAGGGTTATATTAAATCCTCGTTGTAGATCAGGGTTATGTTCTATCGTTGTTGTAGATCAGGGTTATATTATATCCTTGTTGTAGATCAGGGTTATGTTCTATCATTGTTGTAGATCAGGGTTATATTATATCCTTGTTCTACATCAGGGTTATGTTCTATCATTGTTCTAGATCAGGGTTATATTATATCCTTGTTGTAGATCAGGGTTATGTTCTATCATTGTTGTAGATCAGGGTTATATTATATCCTTGTTGTAGATCAGGGTTATGTTCTATCATTGTTCTAGATCAGGGTTATATTAAATCCCTGTTGTAGATCAGGGTTATGTTCTATCATTGTTGTAGATCAGGGTTATATTAAATCCTCGTTGTAGATCAGGGTTATGTTCTATCATTGTTGTAGATCAGGGTTATGTTCTATCATTGTTGTAGATCAGGGTTATATTATATCCTTGTTGTAGATCAGGGTTATGTTCTATCATTGTTGTAGATCAGGGTTATATTATATCCTTGTTGTAGATCAGTGTTATGTTCTATCCTTGTTGTAGATCAGGGTTATGTTCTATCATTGTTGTAGATCAGGGTTATATTATATCCTTGTTCTAGATCAGGGTTATGTTCTATCATTGTTGTAGATCAGGGTTATATTATATCCTTGTTGTAGATCAGGGTTATGTTCTATCATTGTACTAGATCAGGGTTATATTAAATCCCTGTTGTAGATCAGGGTTATGTTCTATCATTGTTGTAGATCAGGGTTATATTAAATCCTCGTTGTAGATCAGGGTTATGTTCTATCATTGTTGTAGATCAGGGTTATATTATATCCTTGTTGTAGATCAGGGTTATGTTCTATCATTGTTGTAGATCAGGTTTATATTATATCCTTGTTGTAGATCAGGGTTATGTTCTATCCTTGTTGTAGATCAGGGTTATGTTCTATCATTGTTGTAGATCAGGGTTATATTATATCCTTGTTCTAGATCAGGGTTATGTTCTATCATTGTTGTAGATCAGGGTTATATTATATCCTTGTTGTAGATCAGGGTTATGTTCTATCATTGTTGTAGATCAGGTTTATATTATATCCTTGTTGTAGATCAGTGTTATGTTCTATCCTTGTTGTAGATCAGGGTTATGTTCTATCATTGTTGTAGATCAGGGTTATATTATATCCTTGTTGTAGATCAGGGTTATGTTCTATCATTGTTGTAGATCAGGGTTATATTATATCCTTGTTGTAGATCAGGGTTATGTTCTATCATTGTTCTAGATCAGGGTTATATTAAATCCCTGTTGTAGATCAGGGTTATGTTCTATCATTGTTGTAGATCAGGGTTATATTAAATCCTCGTTGTAGATCAGGGTTATGTTCTATCATTGTTGTAGATCAGGGTTATATTATATCCTTGTTGTAGATCAGGGTTATGTTCTATCATTGTTGTAGATCAGGGTTATATTATATCCTCGTTGTAGATCAGGGTTATGTTCTATCACTGTTGTAGATCAGGGTTATATTATATCCTTGTTGTAGATCAGGGTTATGTTCTATCATTGTTGTAGATCAGGGTTATATTATATCCTTGTTGTAGATCAGTGTTATGTTCTATCATTGTTCTAGATCAGGGTTATGTTCTATCATTGTTGTAGATCAGGGTTATATTATATCCTTGTTGTAGATCAGGGTTATGTTCTATCATTGTTGTAGATCAGGGTTATATTATATCCTCGTTGTAGATCAGGGTTATGTTCTATCATTGTTGTAGATCAGGGTTATATTAAATCCTTGTTGTAGATCAGGGTTATGTTCTATCATTGTTGTAGATCAGGGTTATATTATATCCTTGTTGTAGATCAGGGTTATGTTCTATCATTGTTGTAGATCAGGGTTATATTAAATCCTCGTTGTAGATCAGGGTTATGTTCTATCATTGTTGTAGATCAGGGTTATATTATATCCTTGTTGTAGATCAGGGTTATGTTCTATCATTGTTGTAGATCAGGGTTATGTTCTATCATTGTTGTAGATCAGGGTTATATTATATCCTTGTTATAGATCAGTGTTATGTTCTATCCTTGTTGTAGATCAGGGTTATGTTCTATCATTGTTGTAGATCAGGGTTATATTATATCCTTGTTCTAGATCAGGGTTATGTTCTATCATTGTTGTAGATCAGGGTTATATTATATCCTTGTTGTAGATCAGGGTTATGTTCTATCATTGTTCTAGATCAGGGTTATATTAAATCCCTGTTGTAGATCAGGGTTATGTTCTATCATTGTTGTAGATCAGGGTTATATTAAATCCTCGTTGTAGATCAGGGTTATGTTCTATCATTGTTGTAGATCAGGGTTATATTATATCCTTGTTGTAGATCAGGGTTATGTTCTATCATTGTTGTAGATCAGGTTTATATTATATCCTTGTTGTAGATCAGGGTTATGTTCTATCCTTGTTGTAGATCAGGGTTATGTTCTATCATTGTTGTAGATCAGGGTTATATTATATCCTTGTTCTAGATCAGGGTTATGTTCTATCATTGTTGTAGATCAGGGTTATATTATATCCTTGTTGTAGATCAGGGTTATGTTCTATCATTGTTGTAGATCAGGTTTATATTATATCCTTGTTGTAGATCAGTGTTATGTTCTATCCTTGTTGTAGATCAGGGTTATGTTCTATCATTGTTGTAGATCAGGGTTATATTATATCCTTGTTCTAGATCAGGGTTATGTTCTATCATTGTTGTAGATCAGGGTTATATTATATCCTTGTTGTAGATCAGGGTTATGTTCTATCATTGTTCTAGATCAGGGTTATATTAAATCCCTGTTGTAGATCAGGGTTATGTTCTATCATTGTTGTAGATCAGGGTTATATTAAATCCTCGTTGTAGATCAGGGTTATGTTCTATCATTGTTGTAGATCAGGGTTATATTATATCCTTGTTGTAGATCAGGGTTATGTTCTATCATTGTTGTAGATCAGGGTTATATTATATCCTCGTTGTAGATCAGGGTTATGTTCTATCACTGTTGTAGATCAGGGTTATATTATATCCTTGTTGTAGATCAGGGTTATGTTCTATCATTGTTGTAGATCAGGGTTATATTATATCCTTGTTGTAGATCAGTGTTATGTTCTATCATTGTTCTAGATCAGGGTTATGTTCTATCATTGTTGTAGATCAGGGTTATATTATATCCTTGTTGTAGATCAGGGTTATGTTCTATCATTGTTGTAGATCAGGGTTATATTATATCCTCGTTGTAGATCAGGGTTATGTTCTATCATTGTTGTAGATCAGGGTTATATTAAATCCTCGTTGTAGATCAGGGTTATGTTCTATCATTGTTGTAGATCAGGGTTATATTATATCCTTGTTGTAGATCAGGGTTATGTTCTATCATTGTTGTAGATCAGGGTTATATTAAATCCTCGTTGTAGATCAGGGTTATGTTCTATCATTGTTGTAGATCAGGGTTATATTATATCCTTGTTGTAGATCAGGGTTATGTTCTATCATTGTTGTAGATCAGGGTTATGTTCTATCATTGTTGTAGATCAGGGTTATATTCTATCATTGTTGTAGATCAGGGTTATTTTCTATCATTGTTGTAGATCAGGGTTATATTATATCCTTGTTGTAGATCAGGGTTATGTTCTATCATTGCTGTAGATCAGGGTTATATTATATCCTTGTTGTAGATCAGGGTTATGTTCTATCATTGTTGTAGATCAGGGTTATATTATATACTTGTTCTAGATCAGGGTTATGTTCTATCATTGTTCTAGATCAGGGTTATATTAAATCCTCGTTGTAGATCAGGGTTATGTTCTATCATTGTTGTAGATCAGGGTTATATTATATCCTTGTTGTAGATCAGGGTTATGTTCTATCATTGTTGTAGATCAGGGTTATATTATATCCTTGTTCTAGATCAGGGTTATGTTCTATCATTGTTGTAGATCAGGGTTATATTATATTCTTGTTGTAGATCATGGTTATGTTCTATCATTGTTCTAGATCAGGGTTATATTATATCCTTGTTGTAGATCAGGGTTATGTTCTATCATTGTTCTAGATCAGGGTTATATTATATCCTCGTTGTAGATCAGGGTTATTTTCTATCATTGTTGTAGATCAGGGTTATATTATATCCTTGTTCTAGATCAGGGTTATGTTCTATCATTGTTGTTGATCAGGGTTATGTTCTATCATTGTTGTAGATCAGGGTTATATTATATCCTTGTTCTAGATCAGGGTTATATTATATCATTGTTCTAGATCAGGTTTATATTAAATCCTCGTTGTAGATCAGGGTTATGTTCTATCATTGTTGTAGATCAGGGTTATATTATATCCTTGTTGTAGATCAGGGTTATGTTCTATCATTGTTGTAGATCAGGGTTATATTATATCCTTGTTCTAGATCAGGGTTATGTTCTATCATTGTTGTAGATCAGGGTTATATTATATCCTTGTTGTAGATCATGGTTATGTTCTATCATTGTTCTAGATCAGGGTTATATTAAATCCTCGTTGTAGATCAGGGTTATGTTCTATCATTGTTGTAGATCAGGGTTATATTATATCCTTGTTGTAGATCAGGGTTATGTTCTATCATTGTTGTAGATCAGGGTTATGTTCTATCATTGTTGTAGATCAGGGTTATATTCTATCATTGTTGTAGATCAGGGTTATTTTCTATCATTGTTGTAGATCAGGGTTATATTATATCCTTGTTGTAGATCAGGGTTATGTTCTATCATTGCTGTAGATCAGGGTTATATTATATCCTTGTTGTAGATCAGGGTTATGTTCTATCATTGTTCTAGATCAGGGTTATATTATATACTTGTTCTAGATCAGGGTTATGTTCTATCATTGTTCTAGATCAGGGTTATATTAAATCCTCGTTGTAGATCAGGGTTATGTTCTATCATTGTTGTAGATCAGGGTTATATTATATCCTTGTTGTAGATCAGGGTTATGTTCTATCATTGTTGTAGATCAGGGTTATATTATATCCTTGTTCTAGATCAGGGTTATGTTCTATCATTGTTGTAGATCAGGGTTATATTATATTCTTGTTGTAGATCATGGTTATGTTCTATCATTGTTCTAGATCAGGGTTATATTATATCCTTGTTGTAGATCAGGGTTATGTTCTATCATTGTTCTAGATCAGGGTTATATTATATCCTCGTTGTAGATCAGGGTTATGTTCTATCATTGTTGTAGATCAGGGTTATATTATATCCTTGTTCTAGATCAGGGTTATGTTCTATCATTGTTGTAGATCAGGGTTGTGTTCTATCATTGTTGTAGATCAGGGTTATATTATATCCTTGTTCTAGATCAGGGTTATATTATATCATTGTTCTAGATCAGGTTTATATTAAATCCTCGTTGTAGATCAGGGTTATGTTCTATCATTGTTGTAGATCAGGGTTATATTATATCCTTGTTGTAGATCAGGGTTATGTTCTATCATTGTTGTAGATCAGGGTTATATTATATCCTTGTTCTAGATCAGGGTTATGTTCTATCATTGTTGTAGATCAGGGTTATATTATATCCTTGTTGTAGATCATGGTTATGTTCTATCATTGTTCTAGATCAGGGTTATATTATATCCTTGTTGTAGATCAGGGTTATGTTCTATCATTGTTCTAGATCAGGGTTATATTATATCCTCGTTGTAGATCAGGGTTATGTTCTATCATTGTTGTAGATCAGGGTTATATTATATCCTTGTTCTAGATCAGGGTTATGTTCTATCATTGTTGTAGATCAGGGTTATGTTCTATCATTGTTGTAGATCAGGGTTATATTATATCCTTGTTCTAGATCAGGGTTATATTATATCATTGTTGTAGATCAGGGTTATATTATATCCTCGTTGTAGATCAGGGTTATGTTCTATCATTGTTGTAGATCAGGGTTATATTATATCCTCGTTGTAGATCAGGGTTATGTTCTATCATTGTTGTAGATCAGGGTTATGTTCTATCATTGTTGTAGATCAGGGTTATATTAAATCCTCGTTGTAGATCAGGGTTATGTTCTATCATTGTTGTAGATCAGGGTTATATTATATCCTTGTCGTAGATCAGGGTTATGTTCTTTCATTGTTGTAGATCAGGGTTATGTTCTATCATTGTTGTAGAACAGGGTTATGTTCTATCATTGTTGTAGATCAGGGTTATATTAAATCCTCGTTGTAGATCAGGGTTATGTTCTATCATTGTTGTAGATCAGGGTTATATTATATCCTTGTTGTAGATCAGGGTTATGTTCTATCATTGTTGTAGATCAGGGTTATGTTCTATCATTGTTGTAGATCAGGGTTATATTCTATCATTGTTGTAGATCAGGGTTATGTTCTATCATTGTTGTAGATCAGGGTTATATTATATCCTTGTTGTAGATCATGGTTATGTTCTATCATTATTGTAGATCAGGGTCATATTAAATCCTCGTTGTAGATCAGGGTTATGTTCTATCATTGTTGTAGATCAGGGTTATATTATATCCTTGTCGTAGATCAGGGTTATGTTCTTTCATTGTTGTAGATCAGGGTTATGTTCTATCATTGTTGTAGAACAGGGTTATGTTCTATCATTGTTGTAGATCAGGGTTATATTAAATCCTCGTTGTAGATCAGGGTTATGTTCTATCATTGTTGTAGATCAGGGTTATATTATATCCTTGTTGTAGATCAGGGTTATGTTCTATCATTGTTGTAGATCAGGGTTATGTTCTATCATTGTTGTAGATCAGGGTTATATTCTATCATTGTTGTAGATCAGGGTTATGTTCTATCATTGCGGTAGATCAGGGTTATATTATATCCTTGTTGTAGATCATGGTTATGTTCTATCATTGTTGTAGATCAGGGTTATATTATATACTTGTTCTAGATCAGGGTTATGTTCTATCATTGTTCTAGATCAGGGTTATATTAAATCCTCGTTGTAGATCAGGGTTATGTTCTATCATTGTTGTAGATCAGGGTTATATTATATCCTTGTTGTAGATCAGGGTTATGTTCTATCATTGTTGTAGATCAGGGTTATATTATATCCTTGTTCTAGATCAGGGTTATGTTCTATCATTGTTGTAGATCAGGGTTATATTATATTCTTGTTGTAGATCATGGTTATGTTCTATCATTGTTCTAGATCAGGGTTATATTATATCCTTGTTGTAGATCAGGGTTATGTTCTATCATTGTTCTAGATCAGGGTTATATTATATCCTCGTTGTAGATCAGGGTTATGTTCTATCATTGTTGTAGATCAGGGTTATATTATATCCTTGTTCTAGATCAGGGTTATGTTCTATCATTGTTGTAGATCAGGGTTGTGTTCTATCATTGTTGTAGATCAGGGTTATATTATATCCTTGTTCTAGATCAGGGTTATATTATATCATTGTTCTAGATCAGGTTTATATTAAATCCTCGTTGTAGATCAGGGTTATGTTCTATCATTGTTGTAGATCAGGGTTATATTATATCCTTGTTGTAGATCAGGGTTATGTTCTATCATTGTTGTAGATCAGGGTTATATTATATCCTTGTTCTAGATCAGGGTTATGTTCTATCATTGTTGTAGATCAGGGTTATATTATATCCTTGTTGTAGATCATGGTTATGTTCTATCATTGTTCTAGATCAGGGTTATATTATATCCTTGTTGTAGATCAGGGTTATGTTCTATCATTGTTCTAGATCAGGGTTATATTATATCCTCGTTGTAGATCAGGGTTATGTTCTATCATTGTTGTAGATCAGGGTTATATTATATCCTTGTTCTAGATCAGGGTTATGTTCTATCATTGTTGTAGATCAGGGTTATGTTCTATCATTGTTGTAGATCAGGGTTATATTATATCCTTGTTCTAGATCAGGGTTATATTATATCATTGTTGTAGATCAGGGTTATATTATATCCTCGTTGTAGATCAGGGTTATGTTCTATCATTGTTGTAGATCAGGGTTATATTAAATCCTCGTTGTAGATCAGGGTTATGTTCTATCATTGTTGTAGATCAGGGTTATATTATATCCTTGTTGTAGATCAGGGTTATGTTCTTTCATTGTTGTAGATCAGGGTTATGTTCTATCATTGTTGTAGAACAGGGTTATATTCTATCATTGTTGTAGATCAGGGTTATATTATATCCTTGTTGTAGATCAGGGTTATGTTCTATCATTGTTCTAGATCAGGGTTATATTATATCCTCGTTGTAGATCAGGGTTATGTTCTATCATTGTTGTAGATCAGGGTTATATTATATCCTTGTTCTAGATCAGGGTTATGTTCTATCATTGTTGTAGATCAGGGTTATGTTCTATCATTGTTGTAGATCAGGGTTATATTATATCCTTGTTCTAGATCAGGGTTATATTATATCATTGTTGTAGATCAGGGTTATCTTATATCCTCGTTGTAGATCAGGGTTATGTTCTATCATTGTTGTAGATCAGGGTTATATTAAATCCTCGTTGTAGATCAGGGTTATGTTCTATCATTGTTGTAGATCAGGGTTATATTATATCCTTGTTGTAGATCAGGGTTATGTTCTTTCATTGTTGTAGATCAGGGTTATGTTCTATCATTGTTGTAGAACAGGGTTATATTCTATCATTGTTGTAGATCAGGGTTATGTTCTATCATTGTTGTAGATCAGGGTTATATTATATCCTTGTTGTAGATCAGGGTTATGTTCTATCATTGCTGTAGATCAGGTTTATATTATATCCTTGTTCTAGATCAGGGTTATGTTCTATCATTGTTCTAGATCAGGGTTATATTAAATCCTTGTTGTAGATCAGGGTTATGTTCTATCATTGTTGTAGATCAGGGTTATATTATATCCTTGTTGTAGATCAGGGTTATGTTCTATCATTGTTGTAGATCAGGGTTATATTATATCCTTGTTCTAGATCAGGGTTATGTTCTATCATTGTTGTAGATCAGGGTTATATTATATCCTCGTTGTAGATCAGGGTTATGTTCTATCATTGTTGTAGATCAGGGTTATATTATATCCTTGTTCTAGATCAGGGTTATGTTCTATCATTGTTGTAGATCAGGGTTATATTATATCCTTGTTGTAGATCAGGGTTATGTTCTATCATTGTTGTAGATCAGGGTTATATTAAATCCTCGTTGTAGATCAGGTTTATGTTCTATCATTGTTGTAGATCAGGGTTATATTATATCCTTGTTGTAGATCAGGGTTATGTTCTATCATTGTTGTAGATCAGGGTTATATTATATCCTTGTTGTAGATCAGGGTTATGTTCTATCATTGTTCTAGATCGGGGTTATATTATATCATTGTTCTAGATCAGGTTTATATTAAATCCTCGTTGTAGATCAGGGTTATGTTCTATCATTGTTGTAGATCAGGGTTATATTATATCCTTGTTGTAGATCAGGGTTATGTTCTATCATTGTTGTAGATCAGGGTTATATTATATCCTTGTTCTAGATCAGGGTTATGTTCTATCATTGTTGTAGATCAGGGTTATATTATATCCTTGTTGTAGATCATGGTTATGTTCTATCATTGTTCTAGATCAGGGTTATATTATATCCTCGTTGTAGATCAGGGTTATGTTCTATCATTGTTCTAGATCAGGGTTATATTATATCCTCGTTGTAGATCAGGGTTATGTTCTATCATTGTTGTAGATCAGGGTTATATTATATCCTTGTTCTAGATCAGGGTTATGTTCTATCATTGTTGTAGATCAGGGTTATGTTCTATTATTGTTGTAGATCAGGGTTATATTATATCCTTGTTCTAGATCAGGGTTATATTATATCATTGTTGTAGATCAGGGTTATATTATATCCTCGTTGTAGATCAGGGTTATGTTCTATCATTGTTGTAGATCAGGGTTATATTAAATCCTCGTTGTAGATCAGGGTTATGTTCTATCATTGTTGTAGATCAGGGTTATGTTCTATTATTGTTGTAGATCAGGGTTATATTATATCCTTGTTCTAGATCAGGGTTATATTATATCATTGTTGTAGATCAGGGTTATATTATATCCTCGTTGTAGATCAGGGTTATATTATATCCTTGTTGTAGATCAGGGTTATGTTCTTTCATTGTTGTAGATCAGGGTTATGTTCTATCATTGTTGTAGAACAGGGTTATATTCTATCATTGTTGTAGATCAGGGTTATATTATATCCTTGTTGTAGATCAGGGTTATGTTCTATCATTGTTCTAGATCAGGGTTATATTATATCCTCGTTGTAGATCAGGGTTATGTTCTATCATTGTTGTAGATCAGGGTTATATTATATCCTTGTTCTAGATCAGGGTTATGTTCTATCATTGTTGTAGATCAGGGTTATGTTCTATCATTGTTGTAGATCAGGGTTATATTATATCCTTGTTCTAGATCAGGGTTATATTATATCATTGTTGTAGATCAGGGTTATCTTATATCCTCGTTGTAGATCAGGGTTATGTTCTATCATTGTTGTAGATCAGGGTTATATTAAATCCTCGTTGTAGATCAGGGTTATGTTCTATCATTGTTGTAGATCAGGGTTATATTATATCCTTGTTGTAGATCAGGGTTATGTTCTTTCATTGTTGTAGATCAGGGTTATGTTCTATCATTGTTGTAGAACAGGGTTATATTCTATCATTGTTGTAGATCAGGGTTATGTTCTATCATTGTTGTAGATCAGGGTTATATTATATCCTTGTTGTAGATCAGGGTTATGTTCTATCATTGCTGTAGGTCAGGTTTATATTATATCCTTGTTCTAGATCAGGGTTATGTTCTATCATTGTTCTAGATCAGGGTTATATTAAATCCTTGTTGTAGATCAGGGTTATGTTCTATCATTGTTGTAGATCAGGGTTATATTATATCCTTGTTGTAGATCAGGGTTATGTTCTATCATTGTTGGAGATCAGGGTTATATTATATCCTTGTTCTAGATCAGGGTTATGTTCTATCATTGTTGTAGATCAGGGTTATATTATATCCTCGTTGTAGATCAGGGTTATGTTCTATCATTGTTGTAGATCAGGGTTATATTATATCCTTGTTCTAGATCAGGGTTATGTTCTATCATTGTTGTAGATCAGGGTTATATTATATCCTTGTTGTAGATCAGGGTTATGTTCTATCATTGTTGTAGATCAGGGTTATATTAAATCCTCGTTGTAGATCAGGTTTATGTTCTATCATTGTTGTAGATCAGGGTTATATTATATCCTTGTTGTAGATCAGGGTTATGTTCTTTCATTGTTGTAGATCAGGGTTATGTTCTATCATTGTTGTAGAACAGGGTTATATTCTATCATTGTTGTAGATCAGGGTTATGTTCTATCATTGTTGTAGATCAGGGTTATATTATATCCTTGTTGTAGATCAGGGTTATGTTCTATCATTGCTGTAGATCAGGTTTATATTATATCCTTGTTCTAGATCAGGGTTATGTTCTATCATTGTTCTAGATCAGGGTTATATTAAATCCTTGTTGTAGATCAGGGTTATGTTCTATCATTGTTGTAGATCAGGGTTATATTATATCCTTGTTGTAGATCAGGGTTATGTTCTATCATTGTTGTAGATCAGGGTTATATTATATCCTTGTTCTAGATCAGGGTTATGTTCTATCATTGTTGTAGATCAGGGTTATATTATATCCTCGTTGTAGATCAGGGTTATGTTCTATCATTGTTGTAGATCAGGGTTATATTATATCCTTGTTCTAGATCAGGGTTATGTTCTATCATTGTTGTAGATCAGGGTTATATTATATCCTTGTTGTAGATCAGGGTTATGTTCTATCATTGTTGTAGATCAGGGTTATATTAAATCCTCGTTGTAGATCAGGTTTATGTTCTATCATTGTTGTAGATCAGGGTTATATTATATCCTTGTTGTAGATCAGGGTTATGTTCTATCATTGTTGTAGATCAGGGTTATATTATATCCTTGTTGTAGATCAGGGTTATGTTCTATCATTGTTGTAGATCAGGGTTATATTATATCCTTGTTCTAGATCAGGGTTATGTTCTATCATTGTTGTAGATCAGGGTTATATTATATCCATGTTGTAGATCATGGTTATGTTCTATCATTGTTCTAGATCAGGGTTATATTATATCCTTGTTGTAGATCAGGGTTATGTTCTATCATTGTTCTAGATCAGGGTTATATTATATCCTCGTTGTAGATCAGGGTTATGTTCTATCATTGTTGTAGATCAGGGTTATATTATATCCTTGTTCTAGATCAGGGTTATGTTCTGTCATTGTTGTAGATCAGGGTTATGTTCTATCATTGTTGTAGATCAGGGTTATATTATATCCTTGTTCTAGATCAGGGTTATATTATATCATTGTTGTAGATCAGGGTTATATTATATCCTTGTTCTAGATCAGGGTTAGGTTCAATCATTGTTCTTGATCACCTTTAGATTCTGTCATTGTTCTAGATTAGGCTTAGGTTCTATCATTGTTGTAGATCATGGTTAGGTTTACATTTACATTTAAGTCATTTAGCAGACGCTCTTATCCAGAGCGACTTACAAATTGGTGAATTCACCTTCTGACATCCAGTGGAACAGCCACTTTACAATAGTGCATCTAAATCATTAAGGGGGGGGTGGTGAGAAGGATTACTTATCTTATACTAGGTATTCCTTGAAGAGGTGGGGTTTCAGGTGTCTCCGGAAGGTGGTGATTGACTCCGCTGTCCTGGCGTCGTGAGGGAGTTTGTTCCACCATTGGGGGGCCAGAGCAGCGAACAGTTTTGACTGGGCTGAGCGGGAACTGTACTTCCTCAATGGTAGGGAGGCGAGCAGGCCAGAGGTGGATGAACGCAGTGCCCTTGCTTGGGTGTAGGGCCTGATCAGAGCCTGGAGGTACTGCGGTGCCGTTCCCCTCACAGCTCCGTAGGCAAGCACCATGGTCTTGTAGCGGATGCGAGCTTCAACTGGAAGCCAGTGGAGAGAGCGGAGGAGCGGGGTGACGTGAGAGAACTTGGGAAGGTTGAACACCAGACGGGCTGCGGCGTTCTGGATGAGTTGTAGGGGTTTAATGGCACAGGCAGGGAGCCCAGCCAACAGCGAGTTGCAGTAATCCAGACGGGAGATGACAAGTGCCTGGATTAGGACCTGCGCCGCTTCCTGTGTGAGGCAGGGTCGTACTCTGCGGATGTTGTAGAGCATGAACCTACAGGAACGGGCCACCGCCATGATGTTGGTTGAGAACGACAGGGTGTTGTCCAGGATCACGCCAAGGTTCTTAGCGCTCTGGGAGGAGGACACAATGGAGTTGTCAACCGTGATGGCGAGATCATGGAACGGGCAGTCCTTCCCCGGGAGGAAGAGCAGCTCCGTCTTGCCGAGGTTCAGCTTGAGGTGGTGATCCGTCATCCACACTGATATGTCTGCCAGACATGCAGAGATGCGATTCGCCACCTGGTCATCAGAAGGGGGAAAGGAGAAGATTAATTGTGTGTCGTCTGCATAGCAATGATAGGAGAGACCATGTGAGGTTATGACAGAGCCAAGTGACTTGGTGTATAGCGAGAATAGGAGAGGGCCTAGAACAGAGCCCTGGGGGACACCAGTGGTGAGAGCGCGTGGCGAGGAGACAGATTCTCGCCACGCCACCTGGTAGGAGCGACCTGTCAGGTAGGACGCAATCCAAGCGTGGGCCGCGCCGGAGATGCCCAACTCGGAGAGGGTGGAGAGGAGGATCTGATGGTTCACAGTATCGAAGGCAGCCGATAGGTCTAGAAGGATGAGAGCAGAGGAGAGAGAGTTAGCTTTAGCAGTGCGGAGCGCCTCCGTGATACAGAGAAGAGCAGTCTCAGTTGAATGACTAGTCTTGAAACCTGACTGATTTGGATCAAGAAGGTCATTCTGAGAGAGATAGCGGGAGAGCTGGCCAAGGACGGCACGTTCAAGAGTTTTGGAGAGAAAAGAAAGAAGGGATACTGGTCTGTAGTTGTTGACATCGGAGGGATCGAGTGTAGGTTTTTTCAGAAGGGGTGCAACTCTCGCTCTTTGAAGACGGAAGGGACGTAGCCAGCGGTCAGGGATGAGTTGATGAGCGAGGTGAGGTAAGGGAGAAGGTCCCCGGAAATGGTCTGGAGAAGAGAGGAGGGGATAGGGTCAAGCGGGCAGGTTGTTGGGTGGCCGGCCGTCACAAGAAGCGAGATTTCATCTGGAGAGAGAGGGGAGAAAGAGGTCAGAGCACAGGGTAGGGCAGTGTGAGCAGAACCAGCGGTGTCGTTTGACTTAGCAAACGAGGATCGGATGTCGTCGACCTTCTTTTCAAAATGGTTGACGAAGTCATCTGCAGAGAGGGAGGAGGGGGAGGGGGAGGAGGATTCAGGAGGGAGGAGAAGGTGGCAAAGAGCTTCCTAGGGTTAGAGGCAGATGCTTGGAATTTAGAGTGGTAGAAAGTGGCTTTAGCAGCAGAGACAGAGGAGGAAAATGTAGAGAGGAGGGAGTGAAAGGATGCCAGGTCCGCAGGGAGGCGAGTTTTCCTCCATTTCCGCTCGGCTGCCCGGAGCTCTGTTCTGTGAGCTCGCAATGAGTCATCGAGCCACGGAGCGGGAGGGGAGGACCGAGCCGGCCTGGAGGATAGGGGACATAGAGAGTCAAAGGATGCAGAAAGGGAAGAGAGGAGGGTTGAGGAGGCAGACTCAGGAGAAAGGTTGGAGAAGGTATGAGCAGAGGGAAGAGATGATAGGATGGAAGAGGAGAGAGTAGCGGGGGAGAGAGAGCGAAGGTTGGGACGGCGCGATACCATCCGAGTAGGGGCAGTGTGGGAAGTGTTGGATGAGAGCGAGAGGGAAAAGGATACAAGGTAGTGGTCGGAGACTTGGAGGGGAGTTGCAATGAGGTTAGTGGAAGAACAGCATCTAGTAAAGATGAGGTCGAGCGTATTGCCTGCCTTGTGAGTAGGGGGGAAGGTGAGAGGGTGAGGTCAAAAGAGGAGAGGAGTGGAAAGAAGGAGGCAGAGAGGAATGAGTCAAAGGTAGACGTGGGGAGGTTAAAGTCGCCCAGGACTGTGAGAGGTGAGCCGTCCTCAGGAAAGGAGCTTATCAAGGCATCAAGCTCATTGATGAACTCTCCGAGGGAACCTGGAGGGCGATAAATGATAAGGATGTTAAGCTTGAAAGGGCTGGTAACTGTGACAGCATGGAATTCAAAGGAGGCGATAGATAGATGGGTAAGGGGAGAGAGAGAGAATGACCACTTGGGAGAGATGAGGATCCCGGTGCCACCACCCCGCTGACCAGAAGCTCTCGGGGTGTGCGAGAACACGTGGGCGGACGAAGAGAGAGCAGTAGGAGTAGCAGTGTTATCTGTGGTGATCCATGTTTCCGTCAGTGCCAGGAAGTCGAGGGACTGGAGGGAGGCATAGGCTGAGATGAACTCTGCCTTGTTGGCCGCAGATCGGCAGTTCCAGAGGCTACCGGAGACCAGGAACTCCACGTGGGTCGTGCGCGCTGGGACCACCAGATTAGGGTGGCCGCGGCCATGCGGTGTGGAGCGTTTGTATGGTCTGTGCAGAGAGGAGAGAACAGGGATAGATAGACACATAGTTGACAGGGTACAGAAGAGGCTACGCTAATGCAAAGGAGATTGGAATGACAAGTGGACTACACGTCTCGAATGTTCAGAAAGTTAAGCTTACGTAGCAAGAATCTTATAGACTAAAATGATTGAAATGATACAGTACTGCTGGAGTAGGCTAGCTGGTAGTGGCTGCGATGTAGCTAACCTAGAAAATCGCTCTAGGCTAAACAATTGACTTAGATACAAAGACGGCTATGTAGCTAGCTAGCTACGATCAAACAAAACAAACCGTTGTACTGTAATAGTTACTACAGTGCTGCTATTCGGGGGCTAGCTGGCTAGCTACGTTAAGAGAACGACAATAGCTGGCCAGCTAACCTAGAAAATCGCTCTAGGCTACACAATTGTCTTAGATACAAAGACGGCTATGTAGCTAGCTAGCTACGATCAAACAAAACAAACCGTTGTACTGTAATAGTTACTACAGTGCTGCTATTCGGGGTCTAGCTGGCTAGCTACGTTGAAAGACCGACAATAGCTGGCCAGCTAACCTAGAAAATCGCTCTAGACTACACAATTGTCTTAGATACAAAGACGGCTATGTAGCTGGCTAGCTACGATCAAACAAATCAAACCGTTGTACTGTAATGAAGTGAAATGAAAAATGTGATACTACCTGTGGAGCGACGCGGAATGTTGACCGGGTAGTTGGAGTTCAATTCGGTAGAGGTTGGCTAGCTGTTGGCTAGCTAGCTAGCAGCATTTCCTACGTTAAGGACGACAAATAGCTGGCTAGCTAACCTCGGTAAATTAAGATAATCACTCTAAGTCTACACACTCTAAACTGCACAATTATCTTGGATACGAAGACAGCGAAGACAACTATGTAGCTAGCTGACACTACGCTAATCGAGTCGTTCAGTTGAGTGTAATAGTTTCTACAGTGCTAGTGGACAGTGGATGTTAGCTAGCTGCTTAGCTAGCTGCTGGGCAGATACGTTAGGACGACGAAATACGATAATATGCAATTGTTATATCATTGTTATATGTTCTAAATCTAAATAGGGTTAGGTGCTATCCTTGTTCTAGATCAGGGTTAGGTTCTATCATTGTTGTAGATCAGGGTTAGGTTATATCATTGTTATATGTTCTAAATCTAAATAGGGTTAGGTGCTATCCTTGTTCTAGATCAGGGTTAGGTTGTATCATTGTTGTAGATCAGGGTTAGGTTATATCATTGTTATAGATCAGGGTTAGGTTCTATCATTGTTGTAGATCAGGGTTAGGTTATATCATTGTTATAGATCAGCTTTAGATTATGTCATTGTTCTAGATCAGTGTTATGTTGTGCCATTGTTGTAAATCAGCTTTAGATTCTATCATTGTTGGAATCCAAAGTTAGGTTATATCATTGTTGTATATCAAGGTTAGGTTCTATCATTGTTGTATATCAGTTTTAGATTATATTGTTCTAAATCAGCTTTAGATTCTATCATTGTTGGAGATCAGAGTTAGGTCTTGGATTGTTCTGGATTTGGGTTAGATTATATCATTGTTCTAAATCAGGATTTCGTTCAATCATTGCTGTAGATCAGGGTTAAGTTCAATCATTGTTGTAGATCAGGGTTAGATACTATCATTGTTCTTGATCAGCGTTAGGTTCTATTGTTGTTGTAAATCACGATTAGGTTCAATCATTATCCTAGATTAAGGTTAGGTTCTATCATTGTTGTAGTCAGTTTTAGATTCTATTATTGTTTTAAATAATTATTAGGTTCTATCGTTGTTCTAGATCAGAGTTAGGTTCTATCATTGTTGGAGATCAGGGTTAGGTTATATTATTGTTCTTGATCATTGTTATGTTTTATCATTGTTCTAAATTAGCTTTAGATTATATCCTTGTTCTAGATTAGTGTTATGTTGATTCATTTTTATAAATCAGCGTTAGATTCTATCAGTGTTCTAAATCAGGTTTAGGTTTTACAATTGTTTCAGATCAGCTTTAGATTCTACCATTGTTCTAAATCAGGTTTAGATTCTATCATGTTTCTAAATCAGGAGTAGGCTCTATCATTGTTCTAGATCAGGGTTAGGTTCTGTCATTGTTGTAGATCAAGGTTAGGTTCTATCATTGTTCTACATGAGCTTTAGATGCTATCGTTGTTCTAAATCAGGGTTAGGTTCTATTATTGTCTTAGATCATGGTTAGAGTCCATCATTGTTCTAGATCAGCTTTAGATGCCTTCATTGTTCTAAATCAGGGTAAGGTCATTGTTCTAGATCAGGGTTAGGTTCTATTATTGTTGTCGATCAGGGTTAGGTTCTATCATTGTTCTAAATCAGGGTTAGGTTCAGTCATTGTTCTAAATCAGTGTTAGGTTCTATCATTGTTCTAGATTAGGTTTAGTGTCTATCATTTTTGTAAATCAGGGTTAGGTCATATTGTTTTTCTAAATCAGGGTTAGGTTCTATCATTGTTCAAGATCAGGGTTAGGTTGTATCATTGTTGGAGATCAGTGTTAGGTCAATCATTGTTGTAGATCAGTTTAGATTATATCACTATTATATAAATCAGGGTTAGGCTATATTGTTGTTGATCTGCTTTAGATTCTATCATTGTTGGAGATCAGTGTTAGGTTATAGAGTTTCTGTTGCTATGTCCCCTACAGTCAGAGTATAAATTACCATGCCCCCTACAGTCAGAGTTTCTGTTGCTATGTCCCCTATAGTCAGAGTTTCTGTTGCTATGTCCCCTATAGTCAGAGTATAAATTACTATGTCCCCTACAGTCAGAGTATCTGTTGCTATGTCCCCTACAGTCAGAGTATAAATTACTATGTCCCCTATAGTCAGAGTATATGTTGCTATGCCCCCCACTGTCCGAGTATGTATTACTATGTCCGCTACAGTCAGATAATTGTTTACTATGTCCCCTACAGTCAGATTATTTTTTACTATGTCCCCTAGAGTCAGAGTATCTGTTGCTTTGTCCTCTACAGCCAGAGTGTTGCTATGTCCCCTACAGTTAGATAATCTGTTGCTATGTCCCCTACAGTCAGATTATCTGTTTCTATGTCCCCTACAGTCAGAGAATCTGTTGCTATGTCCCTTACAGTCAGAGTATGTGTTGCTATGTCCCCTACAGTTTGAGTATATGTTGCTAGGCACAGTCAGACTCTGTTGCTATGTCAACTACCATCAGAGTACATATTGCTAGGTACAATCACACTCTGTTGCTCTGTCCCCTACAGTCAGACTCTGTTGCTATGTCCCCTACAGTCAGAGTATCTGTTGCTATGTCACCTGCAGTCAGAGTATCTGTTGTTTTGTCCCATACAGTCAGAGTGTTGCTATGTCCCCTACAGTCAGAATAACTGTTCCTATTTCCCCTACAGTCAGAGTATATGATGCTATGTCCCCTACAGTCAGAGTACATGTTGCTATGTTCCCTATAGTCAGATAATATGTTGCTATGTCCACTACAGTCAGATTATCTGTTGCTGTGTCCCCTACAGTCAGATAATCTGTTGCTATGTCCCATACAGTCAGATTATCTGTTTCTATGTCCCCTACAGTCAGAGTATTTATTACTATGTCCCCTATAGTCAGAGTATCTGTTGCTTTGTCCCCTACAGCCAGAGTGTTGCTATGTCCCCTACAGTTAGATAATCTGTTGCTATGTCCCCTACAGTCAGATTATCTGTTTCTATGTCCCCTACAGTCAGAGTATGTGTTGCTATGTCCCCTACAGTTTGAGTATATGTTGCTAGGCACAGTCAGACTCTGTTGCTATGTCAACTACCATCAGAGTACATGTTGCTAGGTACAATCACACTCTGTTGCTCTGTCCCCTACAGTCAGACTCTGTTGCTAGGTCTCTACAGTTAGATGATATGTTATTTTTACCCAACAGTCAGAGTTTCTGTTGCTATGTCCCCTACAGTCAGAGTATCTGTTGCTATGTCACCTGCAGTCAGAGTATCTGTTGTTTTGTCCCCTACAGTCAGAGTGTTGCTATGTCCCCTACAGTCAGAATATCTGTTGCTATTTCCCCTACAGTCAGAGTATATGATGCTATGTCCCCTACAGTCAGAGTACATGTTGCTATGTTCCCTATAGTCAGATAATATGTTGCTATGTCCCCTACAGTCAGATTATCTGTTGCTGTGTCCCCTACAGTCAGATAATCTGTTGCTATGTCCCCAACAGTCAGAGTATGTGTTGCTATGTCCCCTACAGTTTGAGTATATGTTGCTAGCCACAGTCAGACTCTGTTGCTATGTCAATTACCGTCAGAGTACATGTTGCTAGGTACAATGACACTCTGTTGCTCTGTCCCATACAGTCAGACTCTGTTGCTAGGTCTCTACAGTCAGATGATATGTTATTTTTACCCAACAGTCAGAGTTTCTGTTGCTATGTCCCTTGCAGTCAGACATCTGTTGCTATGTCCCCTACAGTCAGAATATATGTTGCTATGTCACCTGCAGTCAGAGTATCTGTTGTTTTGTCCCCTACAGTCAGAGTGTTGCTATGTCCCCTACAGTCAGAATATCTGTTGCTATTTCCCCTACAGTCAGAGTATATGATGTTATGTCCCCTACAGTCAGAGAATCTGTTGCTATGTCAACTACCGTCAGAGTACATGTTGCTAGGTACAATCACACTCTGTTGCTCTGTCCCTTACAGTCAGAGTATTTATTAGTATGTCCCCAACGTTCAGAGTTTTGCTATGTCCCCTACAGTCAGATGATATGTTATTTTTACCCAACAGTCAGAGTTTCTGTTGCTATGTCCTCTACAGTCAGACTCTGTTGCTGGGTCTCTACAGTCAGATGATGTGTTATTTTTACCCAACAGTCAAGAGTTTCTGTTGCTATGTCCCCTGCAGTCTGATTATCATCTGTTGCTATGTACAGTCAGAGTTTATGTTGCTATGTACAGTTAGACCATGTTGCTCTGTCCCCTACAGTCACTATTTGTTGCTATGTCCCCTACAGTCTGACTTCCCCTACACTGAGAATGTCCCCAGCATTAAGATCCCCATGGACATGATGGAGCAGGAACCTTTCTTAGGTAATAAAGCATCCGCCAGTGAGTAGAGCTGTCCTGTCTAACGGATGGAAGAACCTCCTCCTCCACTTTCACTCCTACTCTGCTCTGCAGTCTCTCTCTCCCTCTCCCTCTCTCTCTCTCTCTCTCTCTCTCTCTCTCTCTCTCTGTCTCCCTCTTTCTCTCTCTCTGTCTCCCTCTCTCTCTCTCTCTGCCTTCAGAGGTTTTAGTGGGGGAGGTGTCCGTCTGTCACTTACTGGTTCTCTCTGCATGATTCTAAAGTCTCTCCCCTCTCTCTCTCTCTCTCTCTCTCTCTCTCTGTCTCCCTCTCTCTCTCTCTGCCTTCAGAGGTTTTAGTGGGGGAGGTGTCCGTCTGTCACTTACTGGTTCTCTCTGCATGACTCGAAAGTCTCTCTCCCGCTCTCTCTGTCTCTCTCTCTCTCTCTCTCTCTCTCTCTCTCTCTCTCTCTCTCTCTCTCTCTCTCTCTGTCTCCCTAATATTGGGAAAGATGCCAGAGCTAAGGATGATGTTAAAGAGTTTTAGTATAGCCAATTGGAATTTGTTGTCTGTATATTTGATCATTTCATTGAGGATACCATCAACACCACAGGCCTTTTTGGGTTGGAGGGTTTTTATTTTGTCCTGTAACTCATTCAATGTTATTGGAGAATCCAGTGGGTTCTGGTAGTCTTTAATAGTTAATTCTAAGATCTGTATTTGATCATGTATATGTTTTTGCTCTTTATTCTTTGTTATAGAGCCACAAAGATTGGAGAAGTGGTTTACCCATACATCTCCATTTTGGATAGATAATTCTTCGTGCTGTTGTTTGTTTAGTGTTTTCCAATTTTCCCAGAAGTGGTTAGAGTCTATGGATTCTTCAATTACATTGAGCTGATTTCTGACATGCTGTTCCTTCTTTTTCCGTAGTGTATTTCTGTATTGTTTTAGTGATTCACCATAGTGAAGGCGTAGACTCAGGTTTTCCGGGTCTCTATATTTTTGGTTGGACAGGTTTCTCAATTTCTTTCTTAGAATTTTGCATTCTTCATCAAACCATTTGTCATTGTTGTTAATTTTCTTCGGTTTTCTATTTGAGATTTTTAGATTTGATAGGGAAGC
Source organism: Oncorhynchus masou masou (assembly GCF_036934945.1). Taxonomy (NCBI): domain Eukaryota; kingdom Metazoa; phylum Chordata; class Actinopteri; order Salmoniformes; family Salmonidae; genus Oncorhynchus; species Oncorhynchus masou. The sequence goes on along the minus strand of NC_088212.1, from coordinate 1,237,319 downwards.
TGAGAGGTCGAATATATGGTTAAGATTTTCTACTGCCAAGTTTACACCTTCACTATTACAGTGGAAAGTTTTTCCAAGGAAATTGTCTAAAAGGTATTGAATTTGTTGTTGCCTAATTGTTTTTTGGTAGGTTTCCAAACTGCATTCCTTCCATCTATAGCATTTCTTAATGTTACTCAGTTCCTTTGGCTTTGATGCCTCATGATTGAGTATTGCTCTGTTTAGGTAGACTGTGATTTTGCTGTGGTCTGATAGGGGTGTCAATGGGCTGACTGTGAACGCTCTGAGAGACTCTGGGTTGAGGTCAGTGATAAAGTAGTCTACAGTACTACTGCCAAGAGATGAGCTATAGGTGTACCTACCATAGGAGTCCCCTCGAAGCCTACCATTGACTATGTACATACCCAGCGTGCGACAGAGCTGCAGGAGTTGTGACCCGTTTTTGTTGGTTATGTTGTCATAGTTGTGCCTAGGGGGCATACGGGGAGGGAATGCTGTCACCTCCAGGCAGGTGTTTGTCCCCCTGTGTGCTGAGGGTGTCAGGTTCTTGTCGTTCTGGCATTTAGGTCGCCACAGACTAGTACATGTCCCTGGGCCTGGAAATGATTGATTTCCCCTCCAGGATGGAGAAGCTGTCTTCATTAAAATATGGGGATTCTAGTGGGGGGATATAGGTAGCACACAGGAGGACATTTTTCTCTGTTAGGATAATTTCCTTTTGAATTTCTAGCCAAATGTAGAATGTTCCTGTTTTGATAAATTTAATGGAGTGAGTTAGGTCTGCTCTATACCAAATTAGCATACCCCCCGAGTCCCTTCCCTGTTTCACACCTGGTAGTTTGGTGGATGGGACTACCAGCTCTCTGTAGCCTAGAGGGCATCCAGTGGGTCTGTCTCCTCTATACCAGGTTTCTTGCAGGATGACAATGTCTGTATTACCGATTTCTTTGGTGAAGTCCGGGTTTCTGCTCTTCAGGCCAAAGGCAGATGACCTCAGGCCTTGGATATTCCAGGATGAAATAGTAAAGGCTTTTTGTTCCATAAAGTGTCCAATGTTGTTGGTCGTGGTTTGGCCTCAGGCCAGTAAGTGTGAGCAGAGCCTGCTGAGCATCTGGTACATGCCATTGGCTTGGGCGAGTGTGAGAGTGGGGGTTGGGACTGTTTACCCGCTCACTACCTGGGCGTATGTGTGGCTTCCATGTTGAGGCCCTCTTTGTGGGGTGGGGTGCATGGGGTGGGCAGGAGTGGCATAGGTCTGATCTGAGCGGGCCTAAATGGGGTGTGGGTATGGTTGACGTGGGGGGGTGTTGATTGGTCGGGGTAGGGGTGTGGATGTGTCTGGGTGTGCGGTGGTCTGGATGTAATTCCTCTTGGCGTGGGTCCTCTATGTGTAGGTCCAGGGGGGGTCCTGCAGGTCTGGGAGGGTGTCTCGCTGGTCTGGGTGGGGTGTCAATTGATCTGTTGCTCCTGTGTGAAGTGTTGGGGATACGTTTGAGAGCGATGTCCTTTAGAGTTCGGGCAAAGATGGGCACTGCTGCCTTGTAGAGGTGGACCTGGTCATAGAGGCTGTTCAAGTCCAGGGTGGAGTGGTGGGCCAGGAAAACATTTGGTTTTGAGGCACAGTCACGGGAAATACTTGCGTTTACCCGCTGTATTGTGGCAGGGTGGAAGTCTTTTCGTGGTAGCAGGGTGGAGATAACCACTTGTGCGTTGGGGAAAGTAGAAGAAGCCTTTTCAATCACTCCCTTCAGTGCTGTGGCCACTCTTTCCTGCTGTGCCCTCAGGTCGTTTGTGCCTGTGTGTATTATTATGTGGCTGGGTGAGCCTAGTTTGGCCTCAGACAGAAGGTCTAGGGCACTCTGGGTGTTTGGACACCAGAGTTTAGACACACTGTGTTTGGGAAAAAGTTTTTTTTCTTCTATATATTTCCCATTTGAGTCCATAAGTAGTACAATCTGTGTCTTGTGTTTGTCCTCAGTGGGTATGGGGGGGTTGTCAGAAGGGCTATCAGGGTGGCTGACAGGGGGGGTGCTCAGAGGGGGTGAGACTGCTGTGGTGTCGAGACTTTTGTTGGGTGCTGAGGTGGGCTGTTCTGCTGGCTTCTCTGTGGGGATGGCCACCTCTCTAGTGGGTTGTTCTCTGTCACACGCCGTCCCCCTCAACCTCTCCTCCATCCCCCTCACCCTCTCCTCCATCCCCCTCAACCTCTCCTCCACCAGCAGTCTGATACTCTCCTCTAGTGCTCTGTTCTTCTCCTCTTTCTCCTGTTGTATTTGTCTCACCACTGTCCAAAGTGCAGATATGTCTCTGTCCACCTCCAGCTCTCCTGGTCTGGTTAAGGGGCTGTTGTTGTGCTGGGCTGTTGTCTGGGTCTGTGCTGACTGAAGTGTAATCACCTGCTGTTCCAGCTCCACCTGCCTTATCTCCAGCTGGGTGAATTTGTCCTTCATTTCAATGAGGGAGTGGTAATCTGTGCTGGGAGGTTGACTCTCCTCTGGGGGGTGCTCGTCTGTGGGGTTACATTTACATTTACATTTAAGTCATTTAGCAGACGCTCTTATCCAGAGCGACTTACAAATTGGTGAATTCACCTTCTGACATCCAGTGGAACAGCCACTTTACAATAGTGCATCTAAATCATTTAAGGGGGGTGAGAAGGATTACTTTATCCTATCCTAGGTATTCCTTGAAGAGGTGGGGTTTCAGGTGTCTCCGGAAGGTGGTGATTGACTCCGCTGTCCTGGCGTCGTGAGGGAGTTTGTTCCACCATTGGGGGGCCAGAGCAGCGAACAGTTTTGACTGGGCTGAGCGGGAACTGTACTTCCTCAGTGGTAGGGAGGCGAGCAGGCCAGAGGTGGATGAACGCAGTGCCCTTGTTTGGGTGTAGGGCCTGATCAGAGCCTGGAGGTACTGCGGTGCCGTTCCCCTCACAGCTCCGTAGGCAAGCACCATGGTCTTGTAGCGGATGCGAGCTTCAACTGGAAGCCAGTGGAGAGAGCGGAGGAGCGGGGTGACGTGAGAGAACTTGGGAAGGTTGAACACCAGACGGGCTGCGGCGTTCTGGATGAGTTGTAGGGGTTTAATGGCACAGGCAGGGAGCCCAGCCAACAGCGAGTTGCAGTAATCCAGACGGGAGATGACAAGTGCCTGGATTAGGACCTGCGCCGCTTCCTGTGTGAGGCAGGGTCGTACTCTGCGGATGTTGTAGAGCATGAACCTACAGGAACGGGCCACCGCCTTGATGTTAGTTGAGAACGACAGGGTGTTGTCCAGGATCACGCCAAGGTTCTTAGCGCTCTGGGAGGAGGACACAATGGAGTTGTCAACCATGATGGCGAGATCATGGAACGGGCAGTCCTTCCCCGGGAGGAAGAGCAGCTCCGTCTTGCCGAGGTTCAGCTTGAGGTGGTGATCCGTCATCCACACTGATATGTCTGCCAGACATGCAGAGATGCGATTCGCCACCTGGTCATCAGAAGGGGGAAAGGAGAAGATTAATTGTGTGTCGTCTGCATAGCAATGATAGGAGAGACCATGTGAGGTTATGACAGAGCCAAGTGACTTGGTGTATAGCGAGAATAGGAGAGGGCCTAGAACAGAGCCCTGGGGGACACCAGTGGTGAGAGCGCGTGGCGAGGAGACAGATTCTCGCCACGCCACCTGGTAGGAGCGACCGGTCAGGTAGGACGCAATCCAAGCGTGGGCCGCGCCGGAGATGCCAAACTCGGAGAGGGTGGAGAGGAGGATCTGATGGTTCACAGTATCGAAGGCAGCCGATAGGTCTAGAAGGATGAGAGCAGAGGAGAGAGAGTTAGCTTTAGCAGTGCGGAGCGCCTCCGTGATACAGAGAAGAGCAGTCTCAGTTGAATGACTAGTCTTGAAACCTGACTGATTTGGATCAAGAAGGTCATAGTGAAGAGGTCTGGTCTGACTCGCTCGGTGTGGGGGTATTTTTATCAAGGGAGAGCTTCTCCTGCTGGGCTAATTCTTTGATTAGGTGAAAGTCCAGCTGAAACTGTTTGGGGTTACTCTGTACCATCACTGTTCCGGACTTATAGATATTAATATTACTTGACTCAGAGTCCTCGTTATCAAGTATTTTGAGTTTCCACCCCTCGTTAACCCCCCCTCTCCTACCAAAGGGGTAGTGTGCTAATATAGCACTGTGCCATGCCAGGGGATGGTTTGTGTGGAAGATAAGGTTGCTGATGTTCCCATTTTTGTAATAGTCAGCAAAAAGTGTCTCTTGATTTTCCATAAGGAGCTTCATTTTATAATCTTTTCTTGACTTATCATTCTTCACATGCAAAGGGTACTGTATTTTAATTACCTCTGAAAAGCGGGAGGGAGCTTCTAAGGCCTCTCCATTTGGTTGGGGTAGACTGTGTGACTCTCCTGCCATTGTTGGGCTAATGGGCTTTGACACCTCTCACTTGACACGTCAGTGCTAGTTGAAGCTGTATCAAGCTTGGCAGAATTATGTTAGAATTCAGTCCTTATAAAGTAATGTTGTGTATTTTTCTTCTTGGCTTTTGGCTTTTAAAATTTAGTTTCGGACTAAGCATTACTCACTCAGTTCCAGGTTGGATGGGGTTTTCAGGTTTCTGTTGTTTTCCAGAGAATTTGCTGTATAGAGAAATAAACCTTGGTAGTTGTGAACCTTCCAGGTGATTCCGTAATTCCGTCCAAAATCAGGTTGTAGGTTTTAAGTTTTGATTTGAAATGGGGGTTATGTTGTAGATGGTAGAATCCAGTATGTGTTCCAGACAAAAAATCCCGGTTTATCTAACTCCTAATCTATCTTTTTTAAAGAAAATGCTGAAAAATGCAGGAGCTCATCTGATCATGACCTCTCTCTCTCTGTCTCGCTCTCTCTCTCTCTCTGTCTCTCTGTGTCTCTCTCTGTCTCTCTCTGTCTCTCTGTGTCTCTCTCTGTCTCTCTGTGTCTCTCTCTCTGTCTCTGTCTCTCTCTCTCTCTCTCTCTCTCTGTCTCTCTCTCTGTCTCTCTCTCTGTCTCTCTGTCTCTCTCTCTGTCTCTCTGTCTCTCACTCTCTCTCTCTCTCTCTCTCTCTCTCTCTCTCTCTGTCTCCCTCTCTCTCTCTCTCTCTCTCTCTCCCTCTCTCTCTCTCTGTCTCTCTCTCTCTCTCTCTGTCTCCCTCTCTCTCTCTGCCTTCAGAGGTTTTAGTGGGGGAGGTGTCCGTCTGTCACTTACTGGTTCTCTCTGCATGACTCGAAAGTCTCTCTCTCTCTCTCTATCTCTCCCTCTCTCTCTCTGCCTTCAGAGGTTTTAGTGGGGGAGGTGTCCGTCTGTCACTTACTGGTTCTCTCTGCATGACTCGAAAGTCTCTCTCTCTCTCTCTCTCTCTCTCTCTCTGTCTCCCTCTCTCTCTCTGTCTCCCTCTCTCTCTCTCTCTGTCTCCCTCTCTCTCTCTCTGCCTTCAGAGGTTTTAGTGGGGGAGGTGTCCGTCTGTCACTTACTGGTTCTCTCTGTATGACTCTAAATTCTCTCTCTCTCTCTGTTGTCCCCCCTCCCTCTCTCTCTTTCTCACTCTCTCTCAATTCAATTCAATTCAATTCAAGGGGCTTTATTGGCATGGGAAACATGTGTTCACATTGCCAAAGCAAGTGAGGTAAATAATATATAAAAGTGAAACAAACAATAAAAATTAACAGTAAACATTACACATACAGATGTTTCAAAACAATAAAGACATTACAAATGTCATATTATATATATATATACTGTGTTGCAACGATGTACAAATGGTTAAGGGTACGCAAGGGAAAATAAATAAGCATAAATATGGGTTGTATTTACAATGGTGTTTGTTCTTCACTGGTTGCCCTTTTCTTGTGGCAACAGGTAACAAATCTTGCTGCTGTGATGGAACACTGTGGTATTTCATCCAGTAGATATGGGAATTTATCAAAATTGGGTTTGTTTTTTGAATTCTTTATGGATCCGTGTAATCTGAGGGAAATATGTGTCTCTAATATGGTCGTACATTGGACAGGAGGTTAGGAAGTGCAGCTCAGTTTCCACCTCATTTTGTGTCTTCTCTTGAGAGCCAGGTCTGACTACGGCGGCCTTTCTCAATGGCAAGGCTATGCTCACTGAGTCTGTACATAGTCAAAGCTTTCCTTAAGTTTGGGTCAGTCACAGTGGTCAGGTATTCTGCCACTGTGTACTCTCTGTTTAGGGCCAAATAGCATTCTAGTTTGCTCAGTTTTTTGTTAATTCTTTCCAATGTGTCAAATAATTATCTTTTTTGTTTTCTAATGATTTGGTTGGGTCTACTCTCTCTCTCCCTCTCTCTCAATTCAATTCAATTTAAATTCAATGGGCTTTATTGGAATGGGAAACTTATGTTTACATTGCCAAAGCAAGTGAAATAGATAATAAACAAACGTGAAGGTAAAAAAAAAAAGTTCATTACATACAAAAGATCCAAAAGAATAAAGACAGTTCAAATGTCATATTATATATATATATATATATACAGTGTTGTAACGATGTACAAATGGTTAAAGTACAAAAGGGAAAATCTATAAACATAAATATGAGTTGTAATTACAGAGGTGTTTGTTCTTCACTGGTTGCCCTTTTCTTGAGGCAAATCACAAATCACAAATCTTGCTGCTGGGATTTCACACTGCTGTCACGTTCTGAACTGAGTTCCTTTGTTTTTGTTTTAGTATGGTCAGGGCGTGAGTTGAGGTGGGCAGTCTATGTTTGTTTTTTCTATGTTGGTTTTTGAGTTCGGCCTAGTATGGTTCTCAATCATAGGTAGATGTCAATTGTTGTCCCTGATTGAGAATCTTACTTAGGTAGCCTGGGTTTCAGTTTTGGGTTGTGGGTGTTTGTCTTCCGTGTCAGTGTTTCGTTCATTTCACGTTTATTGTTTTGTATTTTTTAGTGTTCAGTTTATGTTTTAAAATAAACATTATGGACACTTAACACGCTGCGTTTTGGTCCGATCCTTCTCGCTTCTCCTCCTCAGAAGAGGAGGATGAGGTTCATTACAACTGTGGTATTTCACCCAATAAATATGGGAGTTCATCAAAAATAGATTTTTTTCTCATTCTTTGTGTCTTTCTAATCTGAGGGCAATATGTGTCTCTAATATGGTCATACATTTGTCAGGAAGTTAGGAAGTGCAGCTCAGTTTCTCCATCATTGTGTGGGCAGTGTGCACATAGCCTGTCTTCTCTTGAGAGCCAGATCTGACTACGGCAGCCTTTCACAATAATAAGGCTATGCTCACTGTCTGTACATAGTCAAAGCTTTCCTTAATTTTTGGTCAGTCATAGTGGTCAGGTATTCTGCCACTGTGTACTCTGTCTAAGGCCAAATAGCATTCTAGTTTGCTGTTTTTTATTGTTAATTCTTTCCAATGTGTATTTATCTTTCTGTTTTTTCATGACTTGGTTGGGTCTAATTGTGTTGCTGTCCTGGGGCTCTGTGGCGTCTGTTTGTGAACAGAGCCCAGGACCAGCTTGCTTAGGGGACTCTTCTCCAGGTTAATCTCTCTATAGGTGATGGCTTTGTTGGAAGGTTTGGGAATCGCTTCCTTTTAGGTGGTTGTAGAATTTAACGGCTCTTTTCTGGATTTTGATAATTAGTGGGTATCGCCCTAATTCTGCTCTTCATGCATTATTTCTTGTTTTACGTTTTAAACCGAGGATATTTTTGCAGAATGCTTTCATTTGGTGTTTGTCCCATTTTGTGAATTTTTGGTTGGTGAGCAGATCCCAGTCCTCACAACTATAAAGGGCAATGGGTTCTATAACTGATTCAAGTATTTTTAGCCAGATCCCAGTTGGTATGTCGAATGATATGTTCCTTTTGATGGCATAGAAGGCCCTTCTTGCCTTCCCTTCTTGATTGGGGACAGAAGCACCAGATCATCAGCAAACAGTAGACATTTTACTTTGGATTCTAGTCAGGTGAGGCCAGGTGCTGCAGACTGTTCTAGTGCCCTTGCCAATTCATTGATTTATACAGTATCTTGAAGAGGGTGGGGCTCAAGCTGCACACTGTGAGGCACGCAATTAATATTGTCTTTTTTTAAACTATTTTCTACATTGTAGAATAATAGTGAAGACATCACAACTATAAAATAACACCTGTCTCCCACGTGCCCCGTATTCTGTAGTACAGACATGGCCTGCTTTCCCTTATGTAAGGAATTAGGCACTTTCTCATGTTTACTATAGTATGTATTGTAGACTGCCCATTAGCCTAATAAACAAATAAACACATTTCGTTAATAAAATAAAAAATACTCTTTCAATATGCAGATGTTGATTTAGTTATGGATCCATAATGAATTACTATGGGAATAAATATCACTGATTTACAGAAATATTGGAACAAAGTTGTCTAATGAAGGCAAACAATTCAGAATCGTCCAATCCTGTAGCCTACTCCCGACCGTCACGTTGTACAGCGCCATATTTTCCATTCTATCCTAATGGAAACCCTGAGGGTTTTGTTTTTCATTTTTCTCTGAATAGAAACACCATAATATTAATCAAATTATTTAAGCCAAATTTCTTAAAATCAATCCCATATACTATGTTATTGCAAAAAAAGGTTTTAAATTCTCTGGTAATGACAATACAGAATACTGTCAAATGCTTCTCAAAGATGCCCTCTGGTGGTCCAACGAGCAATAACGTGCAGTAACTGGCTGACAATTATATGACATGCCACAGAATTCTGCAGTAGCATGCAAGGTGTGCCACAGTATGACACAACTTTTAAAGGAGGAACCACTGTAGATGTGTGGTACTAGAGTAGTGGCCTAAGGGCACACACTTAATGTGTTGTGAAATCTGTTGTGAAATGTAATGTTTTTATTTATTTGTAACTGCCTTAATTTTGTTGAACCCCAGGAAGAGTAGCTGCTGTCCTGGCAGGAACTAATGGGGACCCATAATAAAAAATTAAAAAATACAAATATATTACCGTAACCTTTATTTCACTATTTTGGGCTCTCAAGTGGTGCAGCAGTCTAAGGCACTGCATCTCAGTGCAAGAGGCATTTTTTTAACCTTTATTTTTAACTAGGCAAGTCAGTTAAGAACAAATTCTTATTTTCAATGACGGCCTAGGAACAGTGGGTTAACTGCCTGTTCAGGGGCAGAACAGATTTTTACCTTGTCAGCTTGGGGATTTGAACTTGCAACCTTTCGGTTTCTAGTTCATTGCTCTAACCACTAGGCTACCCTGCCACCCCCGGTTTGATTCCAGACTGTATCACATCCGGCTGTGATTGTCCCATAGGGCGGAGCAGAATTGGCCCAGCGTCGTCCTGGTCTGGCCGGGGTAGACCGTCATTGTAAATAAGAAGTTGTTCTTAACTGACTTGCCTAGTTAAATAAAGGTTAAATTATATATATATTTTTTAAATAGGGAAGCTGGTTGAGAGAATGCCAAGAGTGTGCAAAGCTGTCATCAATGCAAAGGGTGGCTACTTTGAAGAATCAAAAGTATAAAAGATATTGTGATTTGTTTAACACTTTTTTGGTTACTACATGATTCCTTATGTGTTATTTCATAGGTGTGATGTCTTCACTATCATTCTACAATGTAGAAAATAGTACAAATAAAGAAAATCCCTTGAATGACAAGTACTGTATATACTATATTCTAGTCAAGTCTTTAACATGCTATATATAGTAAATACTTTTCTATTCATACCATTCATATACATACAGTGGGGAGAACAAGTATTTGATAACCTGCAAAATCTGCAGTGTTTCCTACTCACAAAGCATTTAGAGGTCTGTAATTTTTTATCATAGGTACACTTCAACTGTGAGAGACAGAATTGGAGAAAAAAAATCCAGAAAATCACATTGTATGATTTTTCAGTAATTAATTGGCATTTTATTGCATTACATACGTATTTGATACATCAGAAAAGCAGAACTTAATATTTGGTACAGAAACCTTTGTTTGCAATTACAGAAATCATATGTTTCCTCTAGTTCTTGACCAGGTTTGCACACACTGCAGCAGGGATTTTGGCACACTCCTCCATACAGACTTTCTCCAGATCCTTCAGGTTTCGGGGCTGTCACTGGGCAATATGGACTTTCAGCTCCCTCCAAAGATGTTCTATTAGGTTCAGGTCTGGAGACTGGCTAGCCCACTCCTGGACCTTAAGATGCTTCTTACGGAGCCACTCTTTAGTTGCCCTGGCGGTGTGTTTCGGGTCATTGTCATGCTGGAAGACCCAGCCATGACCCATCTTCAATGCTCTTACTGAGGGAAGGAGGTTGTTGGCCAAGATCTCGCGATACATGGCCTCATCCATCCTCCCCTCAAAACGGTGCAGTCGTCCTGTCCCTTTTGCAGAAAAGCATCCCCAAAGAATGATGTTTCCACCTCCATGCTTCACGGTTGGGATGGTGTTCTTGGGGTTGTACTCATCCTTCTTCTTTCTCCAAACACGGCGAGTGGAGTTTAGACCAAAAAGCTCTATTTTTGTCTCATCAGCCCACATGACCTTCTCCCATTCCTCCACTGGATCATCCAGCTGGTGATTGGTTAACGTCAGATGGGCCTGGACATGCGCTGGCTTGAGCAGGGGGACCTTGCGTGCCCTGCAGGAGTTTAATCCATGACGGCGTAGTGTGTTACTAATGGATTTCTTTGAGACTGTGGTCCCAGCTCTCTTCAGGTCATTGACCAGGTCCTGCCGTGTAGTTCTGGGCTGATCCCTCACCTTCCTCATGATCATTGATGCCCCACGAGTTGAGATCTTGCATGGAGCCCCAGACCGAGGGTGATTGACCGTCATGTTGAACTTCTTTCATCTTCTAATAATTGCGCAAACAGTTGTTGCATTCTCACCAAGCTGCTTGCATATTGTCCTGTAGCCCATCTAAGCCTTGTGCAGGTCTACAATTTTATTCCTGATGTCCTTACACCCTCTCTGGTCTTGGCCATTGTGGAGAGGTTGGAGTCTGCTTGATTGAGTGTGTGGACAGGTGTCTTTCATACAGGTAACGCGTTCAAACAGGTGCAGTTAATACAGGTAATGAGTGGAGAACAGGAGGGGTCGTTAAAGAAAATAGGTCTGTGAGAGACAGAATTCTTACTGTTTGGTAGGTGATCAAATACATATGTCATGCAATAAAATGCTAATTAATTACTTAAAAATCATACAATGTGATTTTCTGGATTTTTGTTTTAGATTCCGTCTCTCACAGTTGAAGTGTACAGATGAGAACAATTACAGACCTCTACATGCTTTGCAAGTAGGGAACCCTGCAAAATCGGCAGTGTATCAAACACTTGTTCTCCCCAATGTATATTTTCATATTCGGGACTCTGACATTGCTCATTTCTTATTTCCTTAAATGTTTTGGATTTGTGTATGTTGTTAGGTATTACTGCCCTGTTGGAGCTAGAAACACAAGCATATTGTTAGGTATTACTGTACTGTTGGAGCTAGAGCACAAGCATATTGTTAGGTATTACTGTTCTGTTGGAGCTAGAAACACAGAAGCATATTGCTAGGTATTACTGTTGGAGCTAGAAACACAGAAACTTATTGCTAGGTATTACTGTTGGAGCTAGAAACACAAGCATATTGCTAGGTATTACTGTTGGAGCTAGAAACACAGAAGCATATTGCTAGGTATTACTGTACTGTTGGAGCTAGAAACACAGAAGCATATTGCTAGGTATTACTGTTGGAGCTCGAAACACAGAAGCATGTTGCTAGGAATTACTGTTGGAGCTAGAAATACAGAAGCATATTGTCAGGTATTACTGTTGGAGCTAGAAATACAGAAGCATATTGCTAGGTATTACTGTACCGTTGGAGCTAGAAATAAAGAAGCATATTGTTAGGTATTACTGAACTGTTGGAGCTAGAAATACAGAAGCATATTTCCCGGTATTACTGTTGGAGCAAGAGACACAGAAGCATATTGCTAGGTAATACTGTTGGAGCTAGAAACACGGAAGCATATTGCTAGGTATTACTGTTGGAGCTAGAAACACAGAAGCATATTGCTAGGTATTACTGTACTGTTGGAGCTAGAAACACAAGCATATTGCTAGGTATTACTGTGCTGTTGGAGCTAGAAACACAGAAGCATATTTCTAGGTATCAATGTTGGAGCTAGAAACACAAGCATATTGCTAGGTATTACTGTTGGAGCTAGAAACACAAACATATTGTTAGGTATTACTGTTGGAGCTATTAACACAAGCATATTGTTAGGTATTACTGTTGGAGCTAGAAACACAAGCATTTTGCTTGGTATTACTGTTGGAGCTATTAACACAAGCATATTGCTAGGTATTACTGTTGGAGCTAGAAACACAGAGGCATATTGCTAGATATTACTGTTGGAGCTAGAAACACAAGCATATTGCTAGGTATTACTGTACTGTTGGAGCTGGAAAAACAAGCATATTGCTAGGTATTACTGTACTGTTGGAGCTAGAAACACAAGCATATTGTTACGTATTACATTTACATTACATTTAAGTCATTTAGCAGACGCTCTTATCCAGAGCGACTTACAAATTGTATTACTGTTGGAGCTAGAAACAAAAGCATATTGTTAGGTATTACTGTACTGTTGGAGCTGGAAACACAGAAGCATATTGCTCGGTATTACTGTTGGTGCTCGAAACACAGAAGCATATTGCTAGGTATTACTGTTGGAGCTAGAAACACAGAAGCATATTGCTAGGTATTACTGTACTGTTGGAGCTAGAAACACAAGCATATTGCTAGGTATTACTGTGCTGTTGGAGCTAGAAACACAGAAGCATATTTCTAGGTATCAATGTTGGAGCTAGAAACACAAGCATATTGCTAGGTATTACTGTTGGAGCTAGAGACACAAACATATTGTTAGGTATTACTGTTGGAGCTATTAACACAAGCATATTGTTAGGTATTACTGTTGGAGCTAGAAACACAGAAGCATATTGCTAGGTATTACTGTTGGAGCTCGAAACACAGAAGCATATTGCTAGGTATTACAGTACTGTTTGAGCTAGAACCACACAGAAGCATATTGTTAGGTATTACTGTACTGTTGGAGCGAGAAACACAGAAGCATTTTGCTCGGTATTACTGTTGGAGCTCGAAATACAGAAGCATATTGCTAGGTATTACTGTACTGTTGGAGCTAGAAATAAAGAAGCATATTGCTAGGTATTACTGTACTGTTGGAGCGAGAAACACAGAAGCATTTTGCTCGGTATTACTGTTGGAGCTCGAAATACAGAAGCATATTGCTAGGTATTACTGTACTGTTGGAGCTCGAAATACAGAAGCATATTGCTAGGTTTTACTGTACTGTTGGAGCAAGAAACACAGAAGCATATTGCTAGGTAATACTGTTGGAGCTAGAAACACAGAAGCATATTGCTAGGTATTACTGTACTGTTGGAGCTAGAACCACACAGAAGCATATTGCTAAGTATTACTGTACTGTTGGAGCTAGAAATAAAGAAGCATATTGCTAGGTATTACTGAACTGTTGGAGCTAGAAATACAGAAGCATATTTCCCGATATTACTGTTGGAGCAAGAGACACAGAAGCATATTGCTAGGTAATACTGTTGGAGCTAGAAACACAGAAGCATATTGCCAGGTAATTACTGTTGGAGCTAGAAACACAGAAGCATATTGCTAGATATTACTGTTGGAGCTAGAAACACAAGCATATTGCTAGGTATTACTGTACTGTTGGAGCTGGAAAAACAAGCATATTGCTAGGTATTACTGTACTGTTGGAGCTAGAAACACAAGCATATTGTTACGTATTACATTTACATTACATTTAAGTCATTTAGCAGACGCTCTTATCCAGAGCGACTTACAAATTGTATTACTGTTGGAGCTAGAAACAAAAGCATATTGTTAGGTATTACTGTACTGTTGGAGCTGGAAACACAGAAGCATATTGCTCGGTATTACTGTTGGTGCTCGAAACACAAAAGCATATTGTTAGGTATTACTGTACTGTTGGAGCTAGAAACACAAGCATATTGCTAGGTATTACTGTGCTGTTGGAGCTAGAAACACAGAAGCATATTTCTAGGTATCAATGTTGGAGCTAGAAACACAAGCATATTGCTAGGTATTACTGTTGGAGCTAGAGACACAAACATATTGTTAGGTATTACTGTTGGAGCTATAAACACAAGCATATTGCTAGGTATTACTGTACTGTTGGAGCTAGAACCACACAGAAGCATATTGTTAGGTATTACTGTACTGTTGGCGCGAGAAACACAGAAGCATTTTGCTCGGTATTACTGTTGGAGCTCGAAATACAGAAGCATATTGCTAGGTATTACTGTACTGTTGGAGCTAGAAATAAAGAAGCATATTGCTAGGTATTACTGAACTGTTGGAGCTAGAAATACAGAAGCATATTTCCCGGTATTACTGTTGGAGCAAGAGACACAGAAGCATATTGCTAGGTAATACTGTTGGAGCTAGAAACACATAAGCATATTGCTAGGTATTACTGAACTGTTGGAGCTAGAAATACAGAAGCATATTTCCCGGTATTACTGTTGGAGCTAGAAACACAGAAGCATATTGCCAGGTATTACTGTTGGAGCTAGAAACACAGAAGCATATTGCTAGATATTACTGTTGGAGCTAGAAACACAAGCATATTGCTAGGTATTACTGTACTGTTGGAGCTGGAAAAACAAGCATATTGCTAGGTATTACTGTACTGTTGGAGCTAGAAACACAAGCATATTGTTACGTATTACATTTACATTACATTTAAGTCATTTAGCAGACGCTCTTATCCAGAGCGACTTACAAATTGTATTACTGTTGGAGCTAGAAACAAAAGCATATTGTTAGGTATTACTGTACTGTTGGAGCTGGAAACACAGAAGCATATTGCTCGGTATTACTGTTGGTGCTCGAAACACAAAAGCATATTGTTAGGTATTACTGTACTGTTGGAGCTAGAAACACAAGCATATTGCTAGGTATTACTGTGCTGTTGGAGCTAGAAACACAGAAGCATATTTCTAGGTATCAATGTTGGAGCTAGAAACACAAGCATATTGCTAGGTATTACTGTTGGAGCTAGAGACACAAACATATTGTTAGGTATTACTGTTGGAGCTATAAACACAAGCATATTGCTAGGTATTACTGTACTGTTGGAGCTAGAACCACACAGAAGCATATTGTTAGGTATTACTGTACTGTTGGCGCGAGAAACACAGAAGCATTTTGCTCGGTATTACTGTTGGAGCTCGAAATACAGAAGCATATTGCTAGGTATTACTGTACTGTTGGAGCTAGAAATAAAGAAGCATATTGCTAGGTATTACTGAACTGTTGGAGCTAGAAATACAGAAGCATATTTCCCGGTATTACTGTTGGAGCAAGAGACACAGAAGCATATTGCTAGGTAATACTGTTGGAGCTAGAAACACATAAGCATATTGCTAGGTATTACTGTTGGAGCTAGAAACAAAAGCATATTGTTAGGTATTACTGTACTGTTGGACCTGGAAACAGAGAAGCATATTGTTAGGTATTACCGTAATGTTGGAGCGAGAAACACAGAAGCATATTGCTCGGTATTACTGTTGGAGCTCGAAACACAGAAGCATGTTGCTAGGTATTACTGTTGGAGCTAGAAATACAGAAGCATATTGTCAGGTATTACTGTTGGAGCTAGAAACACAAGCATATTGCTAGGTATTACTGTACTGTTGGAGCTAGAAACACAAGCATATTGTTAGGTATTACTGTACTGTTGGAGCTAGAAACACAAGCATATTGTTAGGTATTACTGTACTGTTGGAGCTAGAACCACACAGAAGCATATTGTTAGGTATTACTGTACTGTTGGAGCGATAAACACAGAAGCATATTGCTCGGTATTACTGTTGGAGCTCGAAACACAGAAGCATGTTGCTAGGTATTACTGTTGGAGCTAGAAATACAGAAGCATATTGCTAGGTATTACTGTACCGTTGGAGCTAGAAATAAAGAAGCATATTTCCCGGTATTACTGTTGGAGCAAGAGACAGAAGCATATTGCTAGGTAATACTGTTGGAGCTAGAAACACAGAAGCATATTGCTAGGTATTACTGTTTGAGCTAGAAACACAGAAGCATATTGCTAGCTATTACTGTACTGTTGGAGCTAGAAACACAAGCATATTGCTAGGTATTACTGTGCTGTTGGAGCTAGAAACACAGAAGCATATTTCTAGGTATTACTGTTGGAGCTATTAACACAAGCATATTGTTAGGTATTACTGTTGGAGCTAGAAACACAAGCATATTGCTAGGTATTACTGTTGGAGCTAGAAACACAGAAGCATATTGTTAGGTATTACTGTTGGAGCTATTAACACAAGCATATTGCTAGGTATTACTGTTGGAGCTTGAAACACAGAAGCATATTGTTAGGTATTACTGTTGGAGCTAGAAACACAAGCATATTGCTAGGTATTACTGTACTGTTGGATCTAGAAACACAAAAGCATATTGTTAGGTTTTACTGTACTGTTGGTGCTAGAAACACAGAAGCATATTTCTAGGTATCAATGTTGGAGCTAGAAACACAAGCATATTGCTAGGTATTACTGTTGGAGCTAGAGACACAAACATATTGTTAGGTATTACTGTTGGAGCTATAAACACAAGCATATTGCTAGGTATTACTGTACTGTTGGAGCTAGAACCACACAGAAGCATATTGTTAGGTATTACTGTACTGTTGGCGTGAGAAACACAGAAGCATTTTGCTCGGTATTACTGTTGGAGCTCGAAATACAGAAGCATATTGCTAGGTATTACTGTACTGTTGGAGCTAGAAATAAAGAAGCATATTGCTAGGTATTACTGAACTGTTGGAGCTAGAAATACAGAAGCATATTTCCCGGTATTACTGTTGGAGCAAGAGACACAGAAGCATATTGCTAGGTAATACTGTTGGAGCTAGAAACACATAAGCATATTGCTAGGTATTACTGTTGGAGCTAGAAACAAAAGCATATTGTTAGGTATTACTGTACTGTTGGACCTGGAAACAGAGAAGCATATTGTTAGGTATTACCGTAATGTTGGAGCGAGAAACACAGAAGCATATTGCTCGGTATTACTGTTGGAGCTCGAAACACAGAAGCATGTTGCTAGGTATTACTGTTGGAGCTAGAAATACAGAAGCATATTGTCAGGTATTACTGTTGGAGCTAGAAACACAAGCATATTGCTAGGTATTACTGTACTGTTGGAGCTAGAAACACAAGCATATTGTTAGGTATTACTGTACTGTTGGAGCTAGAAACACAAGCATATTGTTAGGTATTACTGTACTGTTGGAGCTAGAACCACACAGAAGCATATTGTTAGGTATTACTGTACTGTTGGAGCGATAAACACAGAAGCATATTGCTCGGTATTACTGTTGGAGCTCGAAACACAGAAGCATGTTGCTAGGTATTACTGTTGGAGCTAGAAATACAGAAGCATATTGCTAGGTATTACTGTACCGTTGGAGCTAGAAATAAAGAAGCATATTTCCCGGTATTACTGTTGGAGCAAGAGACACAGAAGCATATTGCTAGGTAATACTGTTGGAGCTAGAAACACAGAAGCATATTGCTAGGTATTACTGTTTGAGCTAGAAACACAGAAGCATATTGCTAGCTATTACTGTACTGTTGGAGCTAGAAACACAAGCATATTGCTAGGTATTACTGTGCTGTTGGAGCTAGAAACACAGAAGCATATTTCTAGGTATTACTGTTGGAGCTATTAACACAAGCATATTGTTAGGTATTACTGTTGGAGCTAGAAACACAAGCATATTGCTAGGTATTACTGTTGGAGCTAGAAACACAGAAGCATATTGTTAGGTATTACTGTTGGAGCTATTAACACAAGCATATTGCTAGGTATTACTGTTGGAGCTTGAAACACAGAAGCATATTGTTAGGTATTACTGTTGGAGCTAGAAACACAAGCATATTGCTAGGTATTACTGTACTGTTGGATCTAGAAACACAAAAGCATATTGTTAGGTTTTACTGTACTGTTGGTGCTAGAAACACAGAAGAATATTGTTAGGTTTTACTGTACTGTTGGAGCGAGAAACACAGAAGCATATTGTTCGGTATTCCTGTGCTGTTGGAGCTAGAAACACAGAAGTATATTAATAGGTATTACTCTTGTAGCTAGAAACACAGAAGCATATTGCTAGGTATTACTGTTGGAGCTAGAAATACAGAAGCATATTGTCAGGTATTACTGTTGGAGCTAGAAACACAAGCATATTGCTAGGTATTACTGTACTGTTGGAGCTAGAAACACAGAAGCATATTGTTAGGTATGACTGTACTGTTGGAGCTAGAACCACACAGAAGCATATTGTTAGGTATTACTGTACTGTTGGAGCGAGAAACACAGAAGCATATTGCTCGGTATTACTGTTGGAGCTCGAAATACAGAAGCATTTTGCTAGGTATTACTGTACTGTTGGAGCTAGAACCACACAGAAGCATATTGTTAGGTATTACTGTACTGTTGGAGCGAGAAACACAGAAGCATATTGCTCGGTATTACTGTTGGAGCTCGAAATACAGAAGCATTTTGCTAGGTATTACTGTACTGTTGGAGCTAGAACCACACAGAAGCATATTGTTAGGTATTACTGTACTGTTGGAGCGAGAAACACAGAAGCATATTGCTCGGTATTACTGTTGGAGCTCGAAATACAGAAGCATATTGCTAGGTATTACTGTACTGTTGGAGCTAGAACTAAAGAAGCATATTGCTCGGTATTACTGTTGGAGCCCGAAATACAGAAGCATATTGCTAGGTATTACTGTACTGTTGGAGCTAGAAATAAAGAAGCATATTGCTAGGTATTACTGAACTGTTGGAGCTAGAAATACAGAAGCATATTTCCCGGTGTTACTTTTGGAGCAAGAGACACAGAAGCATATTGCTAGGTAATACTGTTGGAGCTAGAAACACAGAAGCATATTGCTAGGTATTACTGTTGGAGCTAGAAACACAGAAGCATATTGCTAGGTATTACTGTTGGAGCTAGAAACACAAGCATATTGCTAGGTATTACTGTACTGTTGGAGCTAGAAACACAAGCATATTGCTAGCTATTACTGTACTGTTTGAGCTAGAAACACAGAAGCATACTGCAAGGTATTACTGTTGGAGCTAGAACCACACAGAAGCATATTGTTAGGTATTACTGTTGGAGCTAGAAACACAAAATAATATTGTTAGGTATTACTGTACTGTTGGAGCTGGAAACACAGAAGCATATTGTTAGGTATTACTGTACTGTTGGAGCTAGAACCACACAGAAGCATATTGTTAGGTATTACTGTACTGTTGGAGCGAGAAACACAGAAGTATATTGCTAGGTATTACTGTTGTAGCTAGAAACACAGAAGCATATTGCTTGGTATTACTGTACTGTTGGAGCTCGAAAAACAAGCATATTGCTAGGTATTACTGTACTGTTGGAGCTAGAAACACAAGCATATTGTTAAGTATTACTGTTGGAGCTAGAAACCAAAGCATATTGTTAGGTATTACTGTACTGTTGGAGATCAAAACAAAAGCACATTGCTAGTTATTACTGTACTCTTGGTGCTAGAAACACAGAATCATATTGCTAGGTATTACTGATGGAGCTAGAAACACAAGCATATTGCTAGGTATTACTGTTGGAGCAAGAAACACAAGCATATTGTTAGGTATTACTGTTGGAGCTATTAACACAAGCATATTGTTCGGCATTACTGTAATGTTGGAGCTAGAAACAGAGAAGCATGTTGCTAGGTTTTACTGTTGGAGCTTGAAACACAGAAGCATAATGCAAGGTATTACTGTTGGAGATGGAAACACAAGCATATTGCTAGGTATTACTGTACTGTTGGAGCTAGAAACACAAAAGCATATTGTTAGGTATTACTGTACTGTTGGTGCTAGAAACACAGAAGCATAATGCAAGGTATTACTGTTGGAGATGGAAACACAAGCATATTGCTAGGTATTACTGTACTGTTGGAGCTAGAAACACAGAATCATATTGCTAGGTATTACTGTTGGAGCTAGAAACACAAAAGCATATTGTTAGGTATTACTGTTGGAGCTAGAAACACAAGCATATTGTTAGGTATTACTGTTGGAGCTATTAACACAAGCATATTGTTCGGCATTACTGTAATGTTGGAGCTAGAAACAGAGAAGCATGTTGCTAGGTTTTACTGTTGGAGCTTGAAACACAGAAGCATAATGCAAGGTATTACTGTTGGAGATGGAAACACAAGCATATTGCTAGGTATTACTGTACTGTTGGAGCTAGAAACACAGAAGCATATTGCTAGGTATCACTGTTGGAGCTAGAAACACAAGCATATTGTTAGGTATTACTGTTGGAGCTAGAAACACAAGCATATTGTTAGGTATTACTGTTGGAGCTATTAACACAAGCATATTGTTCGGTATTACTGTACTGTTGGAGCTAGAAACACAGAGGCATAGTGCTAGGTTTTACTGTTGGAGATGGAAACACAAGCATATTGTTAGGTATTACTGTACTGTTGGAGCTAGAAACACAAGCATATTGTTATGTATTACTGTACTGTTGGTGCTAGAAACACAGAAGCATATTGTTAGGTATTACTGTACTGTTTGAGCTAGAAAAACAGGGGCATATTGTTAGGTAATACTGTACTGTTTGAGCTAGAAACACAGAAGTATATTGCTAGGTATTACTGTACTGTTGGAGCTGGAAACACAGAAGCATATTGTTAGGTATTACTGTACTGTTGGAGCTAGAACCACACAGAAGCATATTGTTAGGTATTACTGTACTGTTGGAGCGAGAAACACAGAAGTATATTGCTAGGTATTACTGTTGTAGCTAGAAACACAGAAGCATATTGCTTGGTATTACTGTACTGTTGGAGCTCGAAAAACAAGCATATTGCTAGGTATTACTGTACTGTTGGAGCTAGAAACACAAGCATATTGTTAAGTGTTACTGTTGGAGCTAGAAACCAAAGCATATTGTTAGGTATTACTGTACTGTTGGAGATCAAAACAAAAGCACATTGCTAGTTATTACTGTACTCTTGGTGCTAGAAACACAGAATCATATTGCTAGGTATTACTGATGGAGCTAGAAACACAAGCATATTACTAGGTATTACTGTTGGAGCAAGAAACACAAGCATATTGTTAGGTATTACTGTACTGTTGGAGCTAGAAACACAGAATCATATTGCTAGGTATTACTGTTGGAGATGGAAACACAAGCATATTGCTAGGTATTACTGTACTGTTGGAGCTAGAAACACAGAATCATATTGCTAGGTATTACTGTTGGAGCTAGAAACACAAAAGCATATTGTTAGGTATTACTGTTGGAGCTAGAAACACAAGCATATTGTTAGGTATTACTGTTGGAGCTATTAACACAAGCATATTGTTCGGCATTACTGTAATGTTGGAGCTAGAAACAGAGAAGCATGTTGCTAGGTTTTACTGTTGGAGCTTGAAACACAGAAGCATAATGCAAGGTATTACTGTTGGAGATGGAAACACAAGCATATTGCTAGGTATTACTGTACTGTTGGAGCTAGAAACACAAAAGCATATTGTTAGGTATTACTGTACTGTTGGTGCTAGAAACACAAAAGCATATTGTTAGGTTTTACTGTACTGTTGGAGCGAGAAACACAGAAGCATATTGTTCGGTATTCCTGTACTGTTGGAGCTAGAAACACAGAAGTATATTGCTAGGTATTACTGTTGGAGCTAGAAACACAGAAGTATATTGCTAGGTATTACTGTTGGAGCTCGAAACACAGACGCATGTTGCTAGGTATTACTGTTGGAGCTAGAAATACAGAAGCATATTGCTCGGTATTACTGTACTGTTGGAGCTAGAAACACAAGCATATTGTTAGGTATTACTGTTGGAGCTAGAAACACAAGCATATTGTTAGGTATTACTGTTGGAGCTATTAACACAAGCATATTGTTCGGCATTACTGTAATGTTGGAGCTAGAAACAGAGAAGCATGTTGCTAGGTTTTACTGTTGGAGCTTGAAACACAGAAGCATAATGCAAGGTATTACTGTTGGAGATAGAAACACAAGCATATTGCTAGGTATTACTGTACTGTTGGAGCTAGAAACACAAAAGCATATTGTTAGGTATTACTGTACTGTTGGTGCTAGAAACACAGAAGCATATTGTTAGGTTTTACTGTACTGTTGGAGCGAGAAACACAGAAGCATATTGTTCGGTATTCCTGTTGGAGCTCGAAACACAGAAGTATATTGCTAGGTATTACTGTTGGAGCTAGAAACACAGAAGTATATTGCTAGGTATTACTGTTGGAGCTCGAAACACAGACGCATGTTGCTAGGTATTACTGTTGGAGCTAGAAATACAGAAGCATATTGCTCGGTATTACTGTACTGTTGGAGCTAGAAACACAAGCATATTGTTAGGTATTACTGTACTGTTGGAGCTAGAACCACACAGAAGCATATTGTTAGGTATTACTGTACTGTTGGAGCTAGAAACACAGAAGCATATTGTCAGATATTACTGTTGGAGCTAGAAACACAAGCATTTTGCTAGGTATTACTGTACTGTTGGAGCTGGAAACACAGAAGCATATTGTTAGGTATTACTGCCCTGTTGGAGCGAGAAACACTGAAGCATATTGTTAGGTATTACTGTTGGAGCTCGAAACACAGAAGCATTTTGCTAGGTGTTACTGTACTGTTGGAGCTAGAACCACACAGAAGCATATTGTTAGGTATAACTGTACTGTTGGAGCGAGAAACACAGAAGCATATTGCTCGGTATAACTGTTGGAGCTCAAAACACAGAAGCATGTTGCTAGGTATTACTGTTGGAGCTAGAAATACAGAAGCATATTGCTAGGTATTACTGTAACGTTGGAGCTAGAAATACAGAAGCACATTGCTAGGTATTACTGTACTGTTGGAGCTAGAAATACAGAAGCATATTTCTCGGTATTACTGTTGGAGCAAGAGACACAGAAGCATATTGCTAGGTATTACTGTTGGAGCTAGAAACACCGAAGCATATTGCTAGGTATTACTGTTGGAGCTAGAAACACAGAAGCATATTGCTAGGTATTACTGTTGGAGCTAGAAACACAAGCATATTGCTAGGTATTACTGTGCTGTTGGAGCTAGAAACACAGAAGCATATTGCTAGGTATCACTGTTGGAGCTAGAAACACAAGCATATTGCTAGGTATTACTGTTGGAGCTAGAAACACAAGCATATAGTTAGGTATTACTGTTGGAGCTATTAACACAAGCATATTGTTATGTATTACTGTACTGTTGGAGCTAGAAAAACAAGCATATTGTTAGGTATTACTGTACTGTTGGAGCTAGAACCACACAGAAGCATATTGTTAGATATTACTGTACTGTTGGAGCGAGAAACACAGAAGCATATTGCTCGGTATTACTGTTGGAGCCCGAAATACAGAAGCATATTGCTAGGTATTACTGTTGGAGCTAGAAATAAAGAAGCATATTGCTAGGTATTACTGTAACGTTGGAGCTAGAAATACAGAAGAATATTGTTAGGTACTGCTGTCCTGTTGGAGCTAGAAACACAGAAGCATATTGCAAGGTATAACTGTTGGAGCTAGAAACACAAGCATATTGTTAGGTATTACAGTACTGTTGGAGATAGAAACACAGAAGTATATTAATAGGTATTACTCTTGTAGCTAGAAACACAGAAGCATATTGCTAGGTATTACTGTTGGAGCTAGAAACACAGAAGCATATTGCTAGGTATTACTGTTGGAGCCCGAAATACAGAAGCATATTGCTAGGTATTACTGTTGGAGCTAGAAATAAAGAAGCATATTGTTAGGTATTACTGTACTGTTGGAGCAAGAAACACAGAAGCATATTGCTAGGTAATACTGTTGGAGCTAGAAACACAGAAGCATATTGCTAGGTATTACTGTTGGAGCTAGACACACAGAAGCATATTGCTAGATATTACTGTTGGAGCTAGAAACACAAGCATATTGCAAGGTATTACTGTACTGTTGGAGCTAGAAACACAAGCATATTGCTAGGTATTACTGTGCTGTTGGAGCTAGAAACACAGAAGCATATTGCTAGATATCACTGTTGGAGCTAGAAACACAAGTATATTGCTAGGTATTACTGTTGGAGCTAGAAACACAAGCATATTGTTAGGTATTACTGTTGGAGCTATTAATACAAGCATATTGTTAGGTATTACTGTTGGAGCTAGAAACACAAGCATATTGCTAGGTATTACTGTACTGTTGGAGCTAGAAATACAGAAGAATATTGTTAGGTACTGCTGTCCTGTTGGAGCTAGAAACACAGAAGCATATTGCAAGGTATAACTGTTGGAGCTAGAAACACAAGCATATTGTTAGGTATTACTGTACTGTTGGAGCGAGAAACACAGAAGCATATTGCTCGGTATTACTGTTGGAGCTAGAAACACAAGCATATTCTTTGGTATTACTGTACTGTTGGAGCTATTGACACAAGCATATTGTTACTGTGTGGCCCCTGTGTTTTCCTCTCTTCGCTGGGCCGTTTGTCCTTCTGTTAGCTGGGCGGTGTCTCCCTCTGTTAGCTGGGCTGTGTGGTCCTCTGTTAGCTGGGTTGTGTCTTCCTCTGTTAGCTGGGCTGTGTGGTCCTCTGTAAGCTGGGCTGTCTGGTCCTCTGTAAGCTGGGCTGTCTGGTCCTCTGTTAGCTGGGCTGTGTGGTCCTCTGTTAGCTGGGAGGTGTCTCCCTCTGTTAGCTGAGCTGTGTGGTCTTCTGTAAGCTGGGTTGTGTGTTCCTCTGTTAGCTGGGCTGTGTGTTCCGCTGTTAGCTTGGCTGTGTGGTCCTCTGTTAGCTGGGTTGTGTCTTCCTCTGTTCGCTGGGCTGTGTCTCCCTCTGTTAGCTGGGCTGTGTGTTCCTCTGTTAGCTAGGCTGTGTCTCCCTCTTTTAGCTGGGCTGTGTCTCCCTCTGTTAGCTGGGCTGTGTCTCCTCCTTTTAGCTGGGCTGTGTCTCCCTCTGTTAGCTGGGCTGTGTCTCCTTCTTTTAGCTGGGCTGTGTGGTCCCCTGTTAGCTGGGCTGTGTGGCCCTCTGTTAGCTGGGCCGTGTGTCCCTCTGTTAGCTGGGCCGTGTGGTCCTCTGTTAGCTGGGCTATGTCTCCCTCTGTTAGCTGGGCTGTGTGTTCCTCTGTTAGCTGGGCTGTTTGTTCCTCTGTTAGCTGGGCTGTTTGGTCCTCTGTTAGCTGGGCTATGTCTCCCTCTGTTTGCTGGGTTGTGTGGTCCTCTGTTAGCTGGACTGTGTCTCCCTCTGCTAGCTGGGCTGTGTGTTCCTCACTCTGCTCCTTAAGTTCTCTCACCTCAGTCTGGAGTAAGGCCAGCTCTCTCTTACAGTCGTCTATCTCCCCCTCCAGGTCTTGTTGGGTGGGTGTTGATGTGCTGCTCTGTTTTGTTATTCTGTTCTGTCTGGAGTGTCTGTACTAGCTGTCTGAGCTCCACCATGTCTTTCTCTATATCTTTCTCAACAAGGGAGGAGCAGTGCAGTTGTGGGACCTGGGTGTGTTCAGTGCTGGGAGGGAGACTTACCTCATCTGCAGGGCAGTTTTAAGAGGAGGTATAATCAGACTCCTTCGGGGTGGGGGAGTCATCACCAAGTGAGAGTTGCTCCTGCTGTGCTCTCTCTTTGATTCTATGGAAGTCCAGCCTAAAGGGTTTGAAGCTGCTCCTGCTGTGCTCTCTCTTTGATTCTATGGAAGTCCTGCTGAAAGGTTTTAAAGCTGCTCCTGCTGTGCTCTCTCTTTGATTCTATGGAAGTCCAGCCTAAAGGGTTTGAAGCTGCTCCTGCTGTGCTCTCTCTTTGATTCTATGGAAGTCCAGCCTAAAGGGTTTGAAGCTGCTCCTGCTGTGCTCTCTCTTTGATTCTATGGAAGTCCTGCTGAAAGGTTTTAAAGCTGCTCCTGCTGTGCTCTCTCTTAGATTCTATGGAAGTCCAGCCTAAAGGTTTTGAAGCTGCTCCTGCTGTGCTCTCTCTTTGATTCTATGGAAGTCCTGCTGAAAGGTTTTAAAGCTGCTCCTGCTGTGCTCTCTCTTTGATTCTATGGAAGTCCAGCCTAAAGGGTTTGAAGCTGCTCCTGCTGTGCTCTCTCTTTGATTCTATGGAAGTCCTGCTGAAAGGTTTTAAAGCTGCTCCTGCTGTGCTCTCTCTTTGATTCTATGGAAGTCCAGCCTAAAGGGTTTGAAGCTGCTCCTGCTGTGCTCTCTCTTTGATTCTATAGAAGTCCTGCTGAAAGGGTTTGAAGCTGCCCTGCACCACCACTGTTCTATTGTTGTACAGGTTGACAGAAGGTGTCTCAGTTTCACGGTCCTCGTTTTACACTATTCTGTTGTTCCACCCTCCACCAATAGCCTCTCTCTTAAAAGGGGGATAGTGTGCACGTATAGCTGTGTGCCATGTCCAGGGATGGTCTGTGTGGAAGATTTAAATGGTTTACAATCCCATTTTTGTCGCAGTCAGTAAAAAGTGTCTCTGGATTGTCATTTTTTCTAAACCATGTAAGTCTGTTAAGAACACTATCTCATTTACATTGACCGCCTACCCCAGCCAAACCCTAACCTGGGCAACACGGGTGTTACAATTCTCGTCGCACGGCATGGACCAAAACGCAGCATGGTAAGTGTTCTTAATTTTTATTACTCATAAACACTCAAACAAAATAACGAGGTGCAAAAACAAACCTTTCTGTAAGGCAAATAAACTATACAGAAAACAACTACCCACCAAACACAGGTGGGAATGAGGCTGCCTAAGTATGATTCCCATTCAGAGACAACGATAGACAGCTGCCTCTGATTGGGAACCACACTCGGCCAAAAACAAAGAAATAGAAAACATAGATATAAAGAAACTAGAATTCCTACCATATTCACACCCTAGCCTAACCAAAATAGAGAATAAAAGCCTCTCTATGGCCAGGGAGTGACAATGGTGCCAATTGTGCACCGCCCTATGGAACTCCCAATCACTGCCGGTTGTGATACAGCCTGGAATCGAGCCAGGGTCTGTAGTGACACCTCTAGCACTGAGATGCAGTGCCTTAGACCCCTGCGCCACTCTGGAGCCCTTGGGAGTCCATGAGGAGCTCTTTATACTCATTCCATGCCTTGTCATTTTTAATATCAAAGGGGTACTGTACTGTGGTGACCTCTGCACAGGAGAATGCCATGGAGCAGAGGGCCAAAGATGCCTCTGCATTTTCATAGGTGAGGTACTCTGCTGCCATTGTTAGGCTCAGGGGCTACACACCTCCCACTCTACACCTCAGTGCAAATTAATGTTGCTGCCGCGTCTGTTCTTTCCTAGCTTGGTAGCCTTTAAACTTAGCAGTCAGTCTTTATAAAGTTAAATAGCTATAGATTATTGTAACGTTATTTCCTTCTAGGCTTTAGAAGTAGCTTCATACTGAACATTACATTCTCAGTTCCCGGTTGGATGATATTTTCAGGATCTGTTCTGCTTCATTTGCTGGTTTCTGGTTTTTCAGACAGTTTGCTGGCTAGTCCTTGACAGTAAGCATCCGTGGTCGTAAGAATCCCAAGTAATTTTGTCCAAAAATCAGATTTGGAATTTTGATTTGGAGTGAAGGTTATGTTGTAGAGGGTAGTATTGTGTATATGTCCTGGTGACATAGTGAAGGTTATGTTGTGGAGGATAGTATTGTGTATATGTCCTGGTGACATAGTGAAGGTTATGTTGTAGAGGGTAGTATCCTGTATATGTCCTGGTGACATAGTGTTGTAGAGGGTAGTATCCTGTATATGTCCTGGTGACACAGTGTTGTAGAGGGTAGTATCCTGTATATGTCCTGGTGACATAGTGTTGTAGAGGGTAGTATCCTGTATATGTCCTGGTGACATAGTGTTGTAGAGGGTAGTATCCTGTATATGTCCTGGTGACATAGTGTTGTAGAGGGTAGTATCCTGTATATGTCCTGGTGACATAGTGTTGTAGAGGGTAGTATCCTGTATATGTCCTGGTGACATAGTGTTGTAGAGGGTCGTATCATGTATATGTCCTGGTGACATAGTGAAGGTTATTTTGTGGAGGGTAGTATTGTGTATGTGTCCTGGTGACATAGTGTTGTAGAGGGTAGTATCCTGTATATGTCCTGGTGACATAGTGAAGGTTATGTTGTAGAGGATAGTATTGTGTATATGTCCTGGTGACATAGTGAAGGTTATGTTGTTGAGGGTAGTATCCTGTATTTGTCCTGGTGACATAGTGAAGGTTATGTTGTTGAGGGTAGTATCCTCTATATGTCCTGGTGACATAGTGAAGGTTATGTTGTTGAGGGTAGTATCCTGTATATGTCCTGGTGACATAGTGAAGGTTATGTTGTTGAGTGTAGTATCTTGTATATGTCCTGGTGACATAGTGTTGTAGAGGATAATATTGTGTATATGTCCTGGTGACATAGTGTTGTAGAGGATAATATTGTGTATATGTCCTGGTGACATAGTGTTGTAGAGGATAATATTGTGTATATGTCCTGGTGACATAGTGTTGTAGAGGATAATATTGTGTATTTGTCTTGGTGACATAGTGAAGGTTATGTTGTGGAGGGTAGTATCCTCTATATGTCCTTGTAAAATAAAAAAAGCATGTTTATCCAACTCTAAATCTATCTTTTTGGAGACAAACGCTGAAAGATTTAGGAGTTCATCTGCTCATGACCTGCTCTTTCTCTCTCTCCGCCCTTCAATCTTATATTGCGCAAGTGAACAGCAAACCTGGTTTCAAAAAACAAATAAAGCACCTCACAACACAATGCCTCTCCCTATGTGACCTACTTGTGTGTATGTACTGACATGTATGTGTAACTGATAGATGCAACATCTTTTGTCAGTAATGTCATTTTCATTATGTGTAGTACTCAAGTTTGAAAAGCTGGGGCAGCAGGGTAGCCTAGTGGTTAGAGCATTGGACTAGTAACCGAGAGGTTGCAAGTTCAAATCCCCGAGCTGACAAGGTACAAATCTGTCGTTCTGCCCCTGAACAGGCAGTTAACCCACTGTTCCCAGGCCGTCATTGAAAATAAGAATTTGTTCTTAACTGACTTGCCTGGTAAAATAAAGGTTAAAAAAAAAGCTGTTGCCATTGACCAACTAATGGGGATGGAAAACCTCTCACTCCTCTCTCTCACTCTGTTCCTCTCTCTCTCTCTCTCATGCTAGTCCTCTGCGGTCTCTGCTGCTCTTAACATAAATTAATCTGTGTTTGATCTTTACTTCTCTCTGTCTGTTCACCTAACCCTGTTCACTTCTAATCATTCATCTGAAGCACCATCACATGTGCCTGTAAGGTGCTTCAGATGTTTTCCAAGGCTTTGGGATATTTCCACCTTTTCTTCCTGCTTGGTCTAATACACTATTTAAAATCTGGCATATTGGTGATTCTGGGGTGTTGTGTACGGTTGTGAACTGTGCTTCCATGTTGATAAGCCGACCTCCTTCATACAAACCATATTTGATGTTTGGCGATGCTGGAACACCGGCCAGAATTCAATCATAGGCAAGCACACGTCATTTTACTTTTGAAGGTAATTTATTCTGGAACCAAGATCTGCAGTGTTCACGGTGAATTCGATCTCCGAGAACATAGGGTACATTGCATATGAAAGGTGCATCAAGGCAGTGGGTCTTTGATTGAATCCTGGCCATCCTCTTGATGTTCATAACATCAGCGTTTGTGGTAGCAACAGAAAAGCACATATTGGGATTCGTTAGCAATAACTTAGTGCATTACTAAACTCAAAGCATGCATTACTACAAAAATGCACTCTTCACAGTGATAATGTTGATTTCAACAAAAATAATCCTAGAAGAAATAGTCAAAATCCGCTTTGTCAGTTCACGAGTAGTGATGTGAAGCCAGGTGTGATGTAATGACTGATATGGGATGATGGCTTAATGTCTGTCTGTCTGTCTGTCTGTCTGTCTGTCTGTCTGTCCTCCCCAGGAGATAAATCCTCATCATTCCTGGATCGACACTCATCGTGCTGAGCAGCTGCTCTTCTACCAGGCCAACTGTCAGTCAAGGTGAGACCTCATTTACAGAGGGCTGTGTGTACAGTGGTTGGATGGTGGATGCTGAGGTCACATGGTAACATCGTAGACTTAGAAAGACGTCACATCATTGTATCTGTACCATTATGGCGTATGTGAGAGCATGGCAGCGCCATTGAGGCAAACACACTGAAAGGGTGCATATTGCCACCTGGAGGGTGTTGTTTGAACAGGTTTAAAGCCAAGGTTGGTGATTTAATACCCCCGGAGTTATGAAATATTTCCTCACCAGTATAATTCATTGGCTGATCCCTCCCGAAGACCTGGAAGGAATCATGTGGTCCTTCCCATAAGATATTCCACTCCATTGACCACTTCAAAATGGGAATCTATGAATTAATGAGTTAATGTGATGTTATTAAAAAAAGTTCTGTCTGTCTGTTTGTGTCACAGTCCAGAGATGAGTCCACTCAACGTGCCTCAGATTAGAATTGAGATGGACCCTGATGACAACGGCTACCGCTGGAAGAGCCGAGGGTCTGAGACCTCTCTGTAGCCCCTACTTCTCAACAGCCCCAAGACCCTCGTCCATAACCCAAGACCCTCGTCCACGCCCTAAGACCCTAGTCCACGCCTCAAAACCCTCCTCGATGCCCTAGGACCCTACTCCATGACCCAAGACCCTCGTCCATGCCCCGCGACACTCCACCATGCCCCGAGACCCTCCTCCATTCACCAAGACCCTCCTCCATGCCCCAAGCCCCTCCTCCATGGCCCAAGACCCTCCTCCATGCCCCGATACCCTCCTCCATGCCCCGAGACCCTTCTCCATGCTCCTCCATGCCCCGAGACCCACCTCCATGCACCGAGACCCTCCTCCATGCACCAAGATCCTCCTCCATGCCCCAAGACACTCCTCCATGCACCAAGATCCTCCTCCATGGCCCCAGATTCTCCTCCATGCCCCGAGACCCTCCTCCATGCCGCGAGGACCTCCTCCATGCCCCGAGGACCTCCTCCATGCTCCTCCATGCCCCGGGACCCTACTCCATGCACCAAGACTATCCTCCATGCAACAAGACCCTCCTCCATGCCCTGGGACCCTCCTCCATCCACCAAGACCCTCCTCCATGCCCCAAGACCCTCCTCCATGCCCCGGGACCCTCCTCCATGCAACAAGACCCTCCTCCATGCCCCGGGACCCTCCTCCATGCCCCAAGACCCTCCTCCATGCCCTGGGACCCTCCTCCATGCCCTGGGACCCTCCTCCATGCCCCAAGACCCTCCTCCATGCCCTAAGACCCTCCTCCGTTCCCTGGGACCATCCTCCATGCCCCAAGACCCTCCTCCAATCTCTGAGACTATCCTCCATGCCCCAAGACCCTCCTCCATGCCCCAAGACCCTCCTCCATGCCCCAAGACCCTACTCCATGCTCCAAGACTATCTTCCATGCCCCAAGACCCTCCTCCATAACCCGAGACACTCCTACATGCCCCAAGACCCTCTTCCATACCCCAAGACCCTCCTCCATGCCCCGGGACCCTCCTCCATGCACCAAGACCCTCCTCCATGCCGCAAGACCCTCCTCCATGCCCTGGGACCCTCATCCATGCCCCAAGACCCTCCTCCATGCCCCAAGATCCTCCTCCGTTCCCTGGGACCATCCTCCATGCCCCAAGACCCTCCTCCAATCTCTGAGACCCTCCTCCATGCCCCAAGACCCTCCTCCATGCCCCAAGACCCTCCTCCATGCCCCAAGACCCTCCTCCATGCTCCAAGACTATCTTCCATGCCCCAAGACCCTCCTCAATGCACCAAGACGCTCCTCCATGCCCCAAGACCCTCCTCCATAACCCGAGACACTCCTACATGCCCCAAGACCCTCTTCCATACCCCAAGACCCTCCTCCATGCCCCAAGACACTCCTCCATGCCCAGAGACCCTCCTCCATGCCCCGGGGCCCTACTCCATGCACCAAGACTATCCTCCATGCACCAATTCCCTCCTCCATGCCCTGGGACCCTCCTCCATGCCCTGGGACCCTCCTCCATGCCCCAAGCCCCTCCTCCATGCCCCAAGCCCCTCCTCCATGGCCCAATTCCCTCCTCCATGCCCCGATACCCTCCTCCATGCCCCGAGACCCTTCTCCATGCTCCTCCATGCCCCGAGACCCTCCTCCATGCACCGAGAACTTCCTCCATGGCCCGAGACCCACCTCCATGCACCGAGACCCTCCTCCATGCACCAAGATCCTCCTCCATGCCCCGAGACCCTCCTCCATGCCGCGAGGACCTCCTCCATGCCCCGAGGACCTCCTCCATGCTCCTCCATGCCCCGGGACCCTACTCCATGCACCAAGACTATCCTCCATGCACCAAGACCCTCCTCCATGCCCCGGGACCCTCCTCCATGCCCCAAGACCCTCCTCCATGCCCTGGGACCCTCCTCCATGCCCCATGACCCTCCTCCATAACCCAAGACAATCTTCCATTCCCTGGGACTCTCCAACATGTTCCAAGACCCTCCTCCATGCCCTGGGACCCTCCTCCATCCACCAAGACCCTCCTCCATGCCCCAAGACCCTCCTCCATGCCCCGGGACCCTCCTCCATGCACCAAGACCCTCCTCCATGCCGCAAGACCCTCCTCCATGCCCTGGGACCCTCATCCATGCCCCAAGACCCTCCTCCATGCCCTAAGACCCTCCTCCGTTCCCTGGGACCATCCTCCATGCCCCAAGACCCTCCTCCAATCTCTGAGACTATCCTCCATGCCCCAAGACCCTCCTCCATGCCCCAAGACCCTCCTCCATGCCCCAAGACCCTCCTCCATGCTCCAAGACTATCTTCCATGCCCCAAGACCCTCCTCCATAACCCGAGACACTCCTACATGCCCCAAGACCCTCCTCCATGCCCAGAGACCCTCCTCCATGTCCCGAGACCCTCCTCCATGTCCCGAGACCCTACTCCATGCACCCAGACTATCCTCCATGCACCGAGAACCTCCTCCATGCCCTAGAAACCTCCTCCATGCCCCAAGACCCTCCTCCATGCCCTGGGACCCTCCTCCATGTCGCAAGACCCTCCTCCATGCCCTGGGACGCTCATCCATGCCCTTAGACTATCCTCCATGCCCCAAGACCCTCCTCCATGCCCCAAGACCCTCCTCCATGCTCCAAGACTATCTTCCATGCCCCAAGACCCTCCTCCATAACCCGAGACACTCCTACATGCCCCAAGACCCTCTTCCATACCCCAAGACCCTCCTCCATGCCCCGGGACCCTCCTCCATGCACCAAGACCCTCCTCCATGCCGCAAGACCCTCCTCCATGCCCTGGGACCCTCATCCATGCCCCAAGACCCTCCTCTATGCCCCAAGACCCTCCTCCGTTCCCTGGGACCATCCTCCATGCCCCAAGACCCTCCTCCAATCTCTGAGACCCTCCTCCATGCCCCAAGACCCTCCTCCATGCCCCAAGACCCTCCTCCATGCTCCAAGACAATCTTCCATGCCCCAAGACCCTCCTCAATGCACCAAGACGCTCCTCCATGCCCCAAGACCCTCCTCCATAACCCGAGACACTCCTACATGCCCCAAGACCCTCTTCCATACCCCAAGACCCTCCTCCATGCCCCAAGACACTCCTCCATGCCCAGAGACCCTCCTCCATGTCCCGAGACCCTCCTCCATGCACCAAGACCCTCCTCCATACCCCAAGACCCTCCTCCATGCCCCAAGACACTCCTCCATGCCCAGAGACCCTCCTCCATGCCCCGGGGCCCTACTCCATGCACCAAGACTATCCTCCATGCACCAATTCCCTCCTCCATGCCCTGGGACCCTCCTCCATGCCCTGGGACCCTCCTCCATGCCCCGAGACCCTCCTCCATTCACCAAGACCCTCCTCCATGCCCCAAGCCCCTCCTCCATGCCCAAAGCCCCTCCTCCATGGCCCAATTCCCTCCTCCATGCCCCGATACCCTCCTCCATGCCCCGAGACCCTTCTCCATGCTCCTCCATGCCCCGAGACCCTCCTCCATGCACCGAGAACTTCCTCCATGGCCCGAGACCCACCTCCATGCACCGAGACCCTCCTCCATGCACCAAGATCCTCCTCCATGGCCCCAGATTCTCCTCCATGCCCCGAGACCCTCCTCCATGCCCCAAGACCCTCCTCCATGCCCCAAGACCCTCCTCCATGCTCCAAGACTATCTTCCATGCCCCAAGACCCTCCTCCATAACCCGAGACACTCCTACATGCCCCAAGACCCTCCTCCATGCCCAGAGACCCTCCTCCATGTCCCGAGACCCTCCTCCATGCACCAAGACTATCCTCCATGCACCGAGAACCTCCTCCATGCCCTAGAAACCTCCTCCATGCCCCAAGACCCTCCTCCATGCCCTGGGACCCTCCTCCATGTCGCAAGACCCTCCTCCATGCCCTGGGACGCTCATCCATGCCCTTAGACTATCCTCCATGCCCCAAGACCCTCCTCCATGCCCCAAGACCCTCCTCCATGCTCCAAGACTATTTTCCATGCCCCAAGACCCTCCTCCATAACCCGAGACACTCCTACATGCCCCAAGACCCTCTTCCATACCCCAAGACCCTCCTCCATGCCCCGGGACCCTCCTCCATGCACCAAGACCCTCCTCCATGCCGCAAGACCCTCCTCCATGCCGTGGGACACTCATCCATGCCCCAAGACCCTCCTCCATGCCCCAAGACCCTCCTCCGTTCCCTGGGACCATCCTCCATGCCCCAAGACCCTCCTCCAATCTCTGAGACCCTCCTCCATGCCCCAAGACCCTCCTCCATGCCCCAAGACCCTCCTCCATGCCCCAAGACCCTCCTCCATGCTCCAAGACAATCTTCCATGCCCCAAGACACTCCTCAATGCACCAAGACGCTCCTCCATGCCCCAAGACCCTCCTCCATAACCCGAGACACTCCTACATGCCCCAAGACCCTCTTCCATACCCCAAGACCCTCCTCCATGCCCCAAGACACTCCTCCATGCCCAGAGACCCTCCTCCATGTCCCGAGACCCTCCTCCATGCACCAAGACCCTCCTCCATACCCCAAGAACCTCCTCCATGCCCCAAGACACTCCTCCATGCCCAGAGACCCTCCTCCATGCCCCGGGGCCCTACTCCATGCACCAAGACTATCCTCCATGCACCAATTCCCTCCTCCATGCCCTGGGACCCTCCTCCATGCCCTGGGACCCTCCTCCATGCCCCGAGACCCTCCTCCATTCACCAAGACCCTCCTCCATGGCCCAAGCCCCTCCTCCATGCCCCAAGCCCCTCTTCCATGGCCCAATTCCCTCCTCCATGCCCCGATACCCTCCTCCATGCCCCGAGACCCTTCTCCATGCTCCTCCATGCCCCGAGACCCTCCTCCATGCACCGAGAACTTCCTCCATGGCCCGAGACCCACCTCCATGCACCGAGACCCTCCTCCATGCACCAAGATCCTCCTCCATGCCCCAAGACACTCCTCCATGCACCAAGATCCTCCTCCATGGCCCCAGATTCTCCTCCATGCCCCGAGACCCTCCTCCATGCCTCGAGGACCTCCTCCATGCCCCGAGGACCTCCTCCATGCTCCTCCATGCCCCGGGACCCTACTCCATGCACCAAGACTATCATCCATGCACCAAGACCCTCCTCCATGCCCCGGGACCCTCCTCCATGCCCCAAGACCCTCCTCCATGCCCTGGGACCCTCCTCCATGCCCTGGGACCCTCCTCCATGCCCCAAGACCCTCCTACATGCCCTGGGAACCTCCTCCATGCCCCAAGACCCTCCTCCATAACCCAAGACACTCTTCCATTCCCTGGGACTCTCAAACATGTCCCAAGACCCTCCTCCATGCCCTGGGACCCTCCTCCATCCACCAAGACCCTCCTCCATGCCCCAAGGCCGTCCTCCATGCCCCGGGACCCTCCTCCATGCACCAAGACCCTCCTCCATGCCGCAAGACCCTCCTCCATGCCCTGGGACCCTCATCCATGCCCCAAGACCCTCCTCCATGCCCTAAGACCCTCCTCCGTTCCCTGGGACCATCCTCCATGCCCCAAGACCCTCCTCCAATCTCTGAGACTATCCTCCATGCCCCAAGACCCTCCTCCATGCCCCAAGACCCTCCTCCATGCCCCAAGACCCTCCTCCATGCCCCAAGACTATCTTCCATGCCCCAAGACCCTCCTCCATAACCCGAGACACTCCTACATGCCCCAAGACCCTCCTCCATGCCCAGAGACCCTCCTTCATGTCCCGAGACCCTACTCCATGCACCAAGACTATCCTCCATGCACCGAGAACCTCCTCCATGCCCTAGAAACCTCCTCCATGCCCCAAGACCCTACTCCATGCCCTGGGACCCTCCTCCAT
The DNA here is from genome assembly GCF_036934945.1 of Oncorhynchus masou masou. NCBI lineage: Eukaryota > Metazoa > Chordata > Actinopteri > Salmoniformes > Salmonidae > Oncorhynchus > Oncorhynchus masou. The sequence goes on along the minus strand of NC_088212.1, from coordinate 1,200,751 downwards.
GTCGCAAGACCCTCCTCCATGCCCTGGGACGCTCATCCATGCCCTTAGACTATCCTCCATGCCCCAAGACCCTCCTCCATGCCCCAAGACCCTCCTCCATGCTCCGAGACTATCCTCCATGTCACAAGACCCTCCTCCATGCACCAAGACGCTCCTCCATGCCCCAAGACCCTCCTCCATGCCCCAAGACCCTCCTCCATAACCCGAAACCCTCCTACATGCCCCAAGACCCTCCTCCATGCCCCAAGATCCTCCTCCATGCCCCAAGACACTCCTCCATGCCCAGAGACCCTCCTCCATGCCCCGGGGCCCTACTCCATGCACCAAGACTATCCTCCATGCACCAATTCCCTCCTCCATGCCCTGGGACCCTCCTCCATGTCCCAAGACCCTCCTCCATGCCCTGGGACCCTCCTCCATGCCCTGGGACCCTCCTACATGCCCTGGGACCCTCCTCCATGCCCCAAGACCCTCCTCCATGCCCCGCGACCCTACTCCATGCACCAAGACTATCCTCCATGCACCAAGACCCTCCTCCATGCCCTGGGACCCTCCTCCATGCCCCAAGCCCCTCCTCCATGCCCCAAGCCCCTCCTCCATGGCCCAATTCCCTCCTCCATTCCCCGATACCCTCCTCCATGCCCCGAGACCCTTCTCCATGCTCCTCCATGCCCCGAGACCCTCCTCCATGCACCGAGAACTTCCTCCATGGCCCGAGACCCACCTCCATGCACCGAGACCCTCCTCCATGCACCAAGATCCTCCTCCATGCCCCAAGACACTCCTCCATGCACCAAGATCCTCCTCCATGGCCCCAGATTCTCCTCCATGCGCCGAGACCCTCCTCCATGCCTCGAGGACCTCCTCCATGCCCCGAGGACCTCCTCCATGCTCCTCCATGCCCCGGGACCCTACTCCATGCACCAAGACTATCATCCATGCACCAAGACCCTCCTCCATGCCCCGGGACCCTCCTCCATGCCCCAAGACCCTCCTCCATGCCCTGGGACCCTCCTCCATGCCCTGGGACCCTCCTCCATGCCCCAAGACCCTCCTACATGCCCTGGGAACCTCCTCCATGCCCCAAGACCCTCCTCCATAACCCAAGACACTCTTCCATTCCCTGGGACTCTCCAACATGTCCCAAGACCCTCCTCCATGCCCTGGGACCCTCCTCCATCCACCAAGACCCTCCTCCATGCCCCAAGGCCGTCCTCCATGCCCCGGGACCCTCCTCCATGCACCAAGACCCTCCTCCATGCCGCAAGACCCTCCTCCATGCCCTGGGACCCTCATCCATGCCCCAAGACCCTCCTCCATGCCCTAAGACCCTCCTCCGTTCCCTGGGACCATCCTCCATGCCCCAAGACCCTCCTCCAATCTCTGAGACTATCCTCCATGCCCCAAGACCCTCCTCCATGCCCCAAGACCCTCCTCCATGCCCCAAGACCCTCCTCCATGCCCCAAGACTATCTTCCATGCCCCAAGACCCTCCTCCATAACCCGAGACACTCCTACATGCCCCAAGACCCTCCTCCATGCCCAGAGACCCTCCTTCATGTCCCGAGACCCTACTCCATGCACCAAGACTATCCTCCATGCACCGAGAACCTCCTCCATGCCCTAGAAACCTCCTCCATGCCCCAAGACCCTACTCCATGCCCTGGGACCCTCCTCCATGTCGCAAGACCCTCCTCCATGCCCTGGGACGCTCATCCATGCCCTTAGACTATCCTCCATGCCCCAAGACCCTCCTCCATGCCCCAAGACCCTCCTCCATGCTCCGAGACTATCCTCCATGTCACAAGACCCTCCTCCATGCACCAAGACGCTCCTCCATGCCCCAAGACCCTCCTCCATGCCCCAAGACCCTCCTCCATAACCCGAGACCCTCCTACATGCCCCAAGACCCTCCTCCATGCCCCAAGATCCTCCTCCATGCCCCAAGACACTCCTCCATGCCCAGAGACCCTCCTCCATGCCCCGGGGCCCTACTCCATGCACCAAGACTATCCTCCATGCACCAATTCCCTCCTCCATGCCCTGGGACCCTCCTCCATGTCCCAAGACCCTCCTCCATGCCCTGGGACCCTCCTCCATGCCCTGGGACCCTCCTCCATGCCCTGGGACCCTCCTCCATGCCCCAAGACCCTCCTCCATGCCCCGCGACCCTACTCCATGCACCAAGACTATCCTCCATGCACCAAGACCCTCCTCCATGCCCTGGGACCCTCCTCCATGCCCCGAGACCCTCCTCCATGCCCCGAGACTATCTTCCATGCACCAAGACCCTCCTCCATGCCCTGGGACGCTCCCCCATGCCCCAAGACTATCCTCCATGCCCCAAGACCCTCCTCCATGCCCTGGGACTGTCCTCCATGCCCCAAGACCCTCCTCCATGCCCCGAGACTATCCTCCATGCCCCAAGACCCTCCTCCATGGACCAAGACCCTCCTCCATGCCCCAAGACCCTCCTCCATGCCCCGAGACCCTCCTCCATGCCCCAAGACCCTCCTCCATGCCCCAAGACCCTCCTCACACAAACACTCAACACCAACAATACTCACACTTGAAATGTTTTAAACAATTATTATTTGCTTTATGTTTTCCAAAAGCCAATAATGAAAACTAGTGATTATCTGAAACTTGACATGGTGAATCGAGGAGTTGAGGCTCCCAGGGATCAACCAATAGGAAGAGGACAACATGGTTTCATCGCTAAATCCTAACCAATAGGAAGAGGAGAACATTGTTTCATCACTAGGTCTTTCAGTTTTCACAGCTACTACTTCTGTCTTCCTTATTCTGAAGTGTCTGACACATCTAACCCCTTTCTGCTGTTCTATGGTTCTACCGTTCTTATACTGTTCTATGGTTCTTTGGTTCTACTGTTCTATGGTCCTACTGGTCTACGTCTCTATGGTTCTGCTGTTCGAAGGTTCTATGGTTCTGCTGTTCTACTGTTCTTCTGTTCTACGTTTCTGTTGTTCTATGTTTCTGCTGTTCTTCGTAATTCATCCACAGTTGTGTTCTTATTATTAGAGAAGCATGTAGAACCCATTCTGCTCTTTTTTTATAGATAGTTCTTCGTCTCAATTATTAGAAGTGGAAAAGGAATTGCGGAAAAGAATAGCTTGATTGATTTTGTAGCTCTACCTCTTATTTTAGCTGCCAGACGGTGTGAGTTCATTTCTCTAGATGGACACAGCATGGAATATAGTTAATATGTCTTCTGTTCTTTTACATCTTGTAAAATATATTCAAGAGATTAAATATAATATAACATCAGAGAAATACATGTGACATAGAAATATAATATAATTATTGCAATATAAGTTAATTCACTTTTAAACAATGTTTGGCATTTTGTTTGTCTAGATGCAGATTTTATATCACTTTTTCCCACTGGAGTTGTGATTGCAACACTTTACTGTTAACTGTAATGACACACGGATACTGCAGCACTCAGCGAGACTTCATTTCAACGTCCTATTTCATTGGTCAGACTTAAGGCTGCTCTGCAACATGTCAGATCCAACCAAACTGAAGCTTTTCTTCCTCTATTTTGAACAATTATTATTTTGTACTTGTGTTAAATATCCACCATAATGTATGTTTGATAAGGGGAAGAGGTTTCAGACTCCAGTCTTCCCAATGTAACCTGCATGTCAGACTAATAACTGGTCTACTCCAGACTCCAGTCTTCCCAATGTAACCTGCATGTCAGACTAAGACCTCCATCCCAAAGTCTGAAGGTCATACCATGACCAATGACCAATGTCATCTGTGCACAGCTTGCAGATGTCCTTCTGACCACAGAACATTGACCTCCATTTTCTTTCAATTTCCTGAGAGTTCTACATGTGGAATTGTCAGAGTTAGTGGATACCCAGCATGTGATCAATTGTTCATGGCTGACGTTTGTTATGGTGTGTCCTGTCCTTTACAGAGAGAGTTTGGACAGCAGTTCAGCTGACATAGTGATAGGAACCAACTTTTCCACGATTCATGTATAAAGTGTATATTTAAGTGATGATGCCTGAAAAGTCGATGTTTGGATGGGTGTTGTTAACGTGCCAATATATCCTCCAAACACCGGCTTCGAGGCCATTATCACTTTTATATAACAGGTTACCAACACATTCATATAATGATTGACATTTTAATTAAAAACTTTATTTTGATGAATTTATTTATACCTTCATCCTTCCATGAGATAAAGTCCAGACGCAAATCTAAGGTTGCTACCCAAGCCGTCTGGTCGTTCGTTCTTTCGGTTCGGTTGCCAGAGACGCGACCCAGTCGTTGAGTCTTTATGTTCTGTATGTTTTTGTTCTAAATGTTCCACTGCCATACTGGCTGGAAACGTTCTTATCCCTTGCTTGCTAGCTAACCAAATACAGCTAACTCACAGTTATGTCAAACAGTACAGCCAGAATAACATCAAAGTAGCTGCAATTACGTTTGTTTAAGCTATTTTTAGTGACATATATTTGGATACATCCATTGCAATGAGCTAATGGTGAGCTATTTCGCCTGGAATAGAAAATGTGCTCTCTCGTCAAGACACTGTTGTTCAGAGGAGCTGCAAAGACTGCAAACTAGCTGCTTTTCGTTTCGTTTTACCTGTTTTCTATTGACATTTCTCTGTATATATCCATAAAATGATGCCAGCTGATTCATGACTGAGAAAAGCTGCCTGCCTGTCTGTCTCGTCCTGACTCCTGACACGTTCAATACTATGGGACATCTGGAGAATGAATTTAACATTGAAACCATGTCGCAAATTTCAGAGAGACATACAGCAAGGTTTATACAAATCTCCACTGTTGAAATCTAAATGTTAGTCTAAAAGACATGTGAGATAATGTCTAGATGCTTTTTATACTGGAGATCAAGTTTATAAATTGCCGGCAGGGCTGATGAGACAGTGGATGGCGCAGTCAGATGGAACAGAGTAAATAGGCATTTTAACGTCATAGCTTTGGCCGCTGGTAACTTGTGGAATAGACAACGTCTAGAATGTGGTTTTAACCAATCAGCATCCAGGATTAGAACCACCTGTTGTATAAGTACAATTGTATATATTTCGGGCTCTCTTTCACCAATTGATAGCACAATGTAAACAAATATATTTACAGTTTGTGAGTGTGTGATATGGGGGTTGGAGAAATGTTTATCTCAACATTTTAAAGAGCAACTTTTATAAACGATGGCAACACTGCCATGATGTACTGAGCTTTGCTGTCCTAAAACCACATCCGTGTCTGACTCCAACTTCACTCCTCAACTTTCGTCTACAGTCGGTTGCTTTCACCTTACCACAAACGAGCCCACTTTCTGACTGACTGACTGACTGTCTGACTGGCTGTCTGACTGGCTGACACTGTCTGTCTGTCTGTCTGTCTGTCTGTCTGTCTGACTGGCTGACTGGCTGACACTGTCTGTCTGTCTGTTTGTCTGTCTGACTTCACTGCTCAAGCTCACTCTGTATCCAGTCAGTCTTGACCAGTGAGTCTGGCCCCATATTCGGAAAGCATCTCAGAGTAGGAGTGCTGATCTAGGATCAGTTCCTTCCAGTTTATGTTATCCTATTAATTAGGATCCTAGTCCTACTCTGAGTTCCTTTATGAATACGGTCCAGGTTTCTCCTCTTTATATCTGTACATACATAACCGCATGTTGGACCACCAAGATGCAATAGGTAAACTTGTATCTTTGTCATTGTGTTCATTTGTTTCTTTCAAGATATCTGTAGATCAACACATAACAGTATGCTACATACTGTATTTTCAGAATCAATGTTTTAACCATAGTCAGTGGAAATGAGTGTAACTTATGTCTGGGACATATTATGGAGGAAGTTAGTTCAACTTGATTGAAGTACATTAAGCATGATTCTAAAACATGTAACATGTAACAGTTAATTTTAGTTTATTCTATACTAACCCTTTTTAATTGACTTTTGTGATTTTTAGGACAAACCTGGTGAAATGACTAATTTTAGAATTTATATTTTTCAAATGAAATGCATATTAAAAATAAACTGAATTCATCAAAAGAGCATGGTATGTTTTCTTAAATCTTTACAAAGCAATGTGTACATGTTTGTTTGTTGGCCCATTGTACCAGTAACTGAGAGGTTGCTGGTTTGAATCCCTGAGTTGACAAGGTACAAATCTGTTGTTCTGCTGCTGAACAAAGCAGTTAACTCACTGTTCCTAGGCCGTCATTGTAAATACTAACTTTTGTTCTTATCTGACTTGCCAAGTTAATTAAATAAATAAAAAAACACTAAAATTCATCAACTACATTTAACATTACATTTAAGTCATTCTTATCCAGAGCGACTTACAAATTGGTGAATTCACCTTCTGACATCCAGTGGAACAGCCACTTTACAATAGTGCATCTAAATAATTTAAGGGGGGGGGTGAGAAGGATTACTTTATCCTATCCTAGGTATTCCTTGAAGAGGTGGGGTTTCAGGTGTCTCCGGAAGGTGGTGATTGACTCCGCTGTCCTGGCGTCGTGAGGGAGTTTGTTCCACCATTGGGGGGCCAGAGCAGCGAACAGTTTTGACTGGGTTGAGCGGGAACTGTACTTCCTCAGTGGTAGGGAGGCGAGCAGGCCAGAGGTGGATGAACGCAGTGCCCTTGTTTGGGTGTAGGGCCTGATCAAAGCCTGGAGGTACTGCGGTGCCGTTCCCCTCACAGCTCCGTAGGCAAGCACCATGGTCTTGTAGCGGATGCGAGCTTCAACTGGAAGCCAGTGGAGAGAGCGGAGGAGCGGGGTGACGTGAGAGAACTTGGGAAGGTTGAACACCAGACGGGCTGCGGCGTTCTGGATGAGTTGTAGGGGTTTAATGGCACAGGCAGGGAGCCCAGCCAACAGCGAGTTGCAGTAATCCAGACGGGAGATGACAAGTGCCTGGATTAGGACCTGCGCCGCTTCCTGTGTGAGGCAGGGTCGTACTCTGCGGATGTTGTAGAGCATGAACCTACAGGAACGGGCCACCGCCTTGATGTTAGTTGAGAACGACAGGGTGTTGTCCAGGATCACGCCAAGGTTCTTAGCGCTCTGGGAGGAGAACACAATGGAGTTGTCAACCGTGATGGCGAGATCATGGAACGGGCAGTCCTTCCCCGGGAGGAAGAGCAGCTCCATCTTGCCGAGGTTCAGCTTGAGGTGGTGATCCGTCATCCACACTGATATGTCTGCCAGACATGCAGAGATGCGATTCGCCACCTGGTCATCAGAAGGGGGAAAGGAGAAGATTAATTGTGTGTCGTCTGCATAGCAATGATAGGAGAGACCATGTGAGGTTATGACAGAGCCAAGTGACTTGGTGTATAGCGAGAATAGGAGAGGGCCTAGAACAGAGCCCTGGGGGACACCAGTGGTGAGAGTGCGTGGCAAGGAGACAGATTCTCGCCACGCCACCTGGTAGAAGCGACCTGTCAGGTAGGACGCAATCCAAGCGTGGGCCGCGCCGGAGATGCCCAACTCGGAGAGGGTGGAGAGGAGGATCTGATGGTTCACAGTATCGAAGGCAGCCGATAGGTCTAGAAGGATGAGAGCAGAGGAGAGAGAGTTAGCTTTAGCAGTGCGGAGCGCCTCCGTGATACAGAGAAGAGCAGTCTCAGTTGAATGACTAGTCTTGAAACCTGACTGATTTGGATCAAGAAGGTCATTCTGAGAGAGATAGCGGGAGAGCTGGCCAAGGACGGCATGTTCAAGAGTTTTGGAGAGAAAAGAAAGAAGGGATACTGGTCTGTAGATGTTGACATCGGAGGGATCGAGTGTAGGTTTTTTCAGAAGGGGTGCAACTCTCGCTCTCTTGAAGACGGAAGGGACGTAGCCAGCGGTCAGGGATGAGTTGATGAGCGAGGTGAGGTAAGGGAGAAGGTCTCCGGAAATGGTCTGGAGAAGAGAGGAGGGGATAGGGTCAAGCGGGCAGGTTGTTGGGCGGCCGGCCGTCACAAGAAGCGAGATTTCATCTGGAGAGAGAGGGGAGAAAGAGGTCAGAGCACAGGGTAGGGCAGTGTGAGCAGAACCAGCGGTGTCGTTTGACTTAGCAAACGAGGATCGGATGTCGTCGACCTTCTTTTCAAAATGGTTGACGAAGTCATCTGCAGAGAGGGAGGAGGGAGGATTCAGGAGGGAGGAGAAGGTGGCAAAGAGCTTCCTAGGGTTAGAGGCAGATGCTTGGAATTTAGAGTGGAAGAAAGTGGCTTTAGCAGCAGAGAAAGAGGAGGAAAATGTAGAGAGGAGGGAGTGAAAGGATGCCAGGTCCGCAGGGAGGCGAGTTTTCCTCCATTTCCGCTCGGCTGCCCGGAGCACTGTTCTGTGAGCTCGCAATGAGTCGTCGAGCCACGGAGCGGGAGGGGAGGACCGAGCCGGCCTGGAGGATAGGGGACATAGAGAGTCAAAGGATGCAGAAAGGGAAGAGAGGAGGGTTGAGGAGGCAGAATCAGGAGATAGGTTGGAGAAGGTATGAGCAGAGGGAAGAGATGATAGGATGGAAGAGGAGAGAGTAGCGGGGAGAGAGAGCGAAGGTTGGGACGGCGCGATACCATCCGAGTAGGGGCAGTGTGGGAAGTGTTGGATGAGAGCGAGAGGGAAAAGGATACAAGGTAGTGGTCGGAGACTTGGAGGGGAGTTGCAATGAGGTTAGTGGAAGAACAGCATCTAGTAAAGATGAGGTCGAGCGTATTGCCTGCCTTGTGAGTAGGGGGAAGGTGAGAGGGTGAGGTCAAAAGAGGAGAGGAGTGGAAAGAAGGAGGCAGAGAGGAATGAGTCAAAGGTAGACGTGGGGAGGTTAAAGTCGCCCAGGACTGTGAGAGGTGAGCCGTCCTCAGGAAAGGAGCTTATCAAGGCATCAAGCTCATTGATGAACACTCCGAGGGAACCTGGAGGGCGATAAATGATAAGGATGTTAAGCTTGAAAGGGCTGGTAACTGTGACAGCATGGAATTCAAAGGAGGCGATAGACAGATGGGTAAGGGGAGAAAGAGAGAATGACCACTTGGGAGAGATGAGGATCCCGGTGCCACCACCCCGCTGACCAGAAGCTCTCGGGGTGTGCGAGAACACGTGGGCGGACGAAGAGAGAGCAGTAGGAGTAGCAGTGTTATCTGTGGTGATCCATGTTTCCGTCAGTGCCAAGAAGTGGGACTGGAGGGAGGCATAGGCTGAGATGAACTCTGCCTTGTTGGCCGCAGATCGGCAGTTCCAGAGGCTACCGGAGACCTGGAACTCCACGTGGGTCGTGCGCACTGGGACCACCAGATTAGGGTGGCCGCGGCCACGCGGTGTGGAGCGTTTGTATGGTCTGTGCAGAGAGGAGAGAACAGGGATAGATAGACACATAGTTGACAGGCTACAGAAGAGGCTACGCTAATGCAAAGGAGATTGGAATGACAAGTGGACTACACGTCTCGAATGTTCAGAAAGTTAAGCTTACGTAGCAAGAATCTTATTGACTAAAATGATTGAAATGATACAGTACTGCTGGAGTAGGCTAGCTGGCAGTGGCTGCGTTGTTGACTTTGTATGCTAGCTGGCAGTGGCTGTGTTGTTGACACTACACTAATCAAGTCGTTCCGTCGAGTGTAATAGTTTCTACAGTGCTGCTATTCGGGGGCTAGCTGGCTAGCTAGCAGTGTTGATTACATTACGTTACGTTAAAAGAACGACAATAGCTGGCTAGCTAACCTAGAAAATCACTCTAGACTACACAATTGTCTTAGATACAAAGACGGCTATGTAGCTAGCTAGCTACGATCAAACAAATCAAACCGTTGTACTGTAATGAAGTGAAATGAAAATGTGATACTACCTGTGGAGCGAAGCGGAATGTTGACCGGGTAGTTGAAGTTCAATTCGGTTGACGTTGGCTAGCTGTTGGCTAGCTAGCTAGCAGTATCTCCTACGTTAAGGATGACAAATAGCTGGCTAGCTAACCTCGGTAAATTAAGATAATCACTCTAAGTCTACACACTCTAAACTACACAATTATCTTGGATACGAAGACAGCAAAGACAACTATGTAGCTAGCTAACACTACACTAATCGAGTCGTTCAGTTGAGTGTAATAGTTTCTACAGTGCTAGTAGACGGTGGACGTTAGCTAGCTGCTGGGCAGATAGCAGTGTAGACTACGTTAGGACGACGAAATACGATAATTACGCAATTATCTTTGATACAAAGACGGCTATGTAGCTAGCTAAGAAGAAATTGCTAAGATTAGACAAATCAAACCGTTGTACTATAATGAAATGTAATGAAAATGTAATGAAAAGTTATACTACCTGCGGACCGAAGTGTAGATGCGACCGCTCGCTCCAACCCGGAACCGGAAACTAGTCAGCAATGCCTTGTTTAGATGAAACAGGTGTGTAAATGCTGGGCTGGAACAAAAACATGCACTCAAGGATGGATTGAGAAAAAATACTTACATAACACTAATAGGATGTTAAACACCATACAATGCATACTGTACACTAGTGCACATTATACACCACACATACTAGTGCATACTATACACTACATACAGTACCAGTGCATACTATACACTAAACTACATAGTAGTGTATATAAATCACTAGTGCATACTATGAACTACAATGCACTATATCCTAGTGCATGTTCTACACTACACACGTGACAAATTTGATTTGATTCTGTAACCGTAAAAGCCATGGTTTCATGCATATTGACATTAGAAGCCTCCTCCCTAAGTTTGTTTTAGTCACTAATTTAGCACACTCTGCCAACCCGGATGTCCTAGCCGTGTCTGAATCCTGGCTGAGGAAGACCAAAACCCTGAAATTTCCATCCCTAACTATAACATTTTTCGACAAGATAGATATGCCAAAGGGGGCGGAGTTGCAATATACTGCAGAGATAGCCTGCAGAGTTTTGTCTTACTATCCAGGTCTTTGTCCAAACAATTTGAGCTTCTACTTTTAAAAATCCACCTTTTCAGAAACAAGTCTCTCACCATTGTCGCTTGCTATAGACCACTTTCTGCCCCCAGCTGTGCCCTGGAAACCATATGTGAAATGATTGCCCCCATCTATCTTCAGAGCTCGTGCTGTTAGGTGACCTAAACTGAGACATGCTTAACACCCCGGCCATCCTAGAATCTAAGATAGATGCCCTCAATCTCACACAAATTATCAATGAACCTAACAGGTACAACCCCAAATCCGTAAACATGGTCACCCTCATAGATATCATCCCCAACCTGCCCTCCAAATACACCTCTGCAGTCTAAAACCAGAATCTCAGCGATCACTGCCTCACTGCCTGCGTCAGTAATGGGTCTGCGGTCAAACGACCACCACTCATCAGTGTCAAACGCTCCCTAAAACACTTCAGCGAGCAGGCCTTTCTAATCAACCTGGCCCGGGTATCCTGGTTGGATATTGACCTCATACCGTCAGTAGAGGATGCCTGGTTATTCTTAAAAAGTGCCTTCCTCAACATCTTAAATAAGCATGCCAATTCAAAAATGTAGAACCAGGACCAGAAAAAGGCCTTGGTTCACTCCAGACTTCACTGTTCATGACCAGCACAAAAACATCCTGTGGCGTACTGCATTAGCATCGAATAGCCACCACGATATTCAACTATTCAGGGCAGTTAGGAACCAATATACACAGGCAGTTAGGAAAGCAAAGGCTCGCTTTTTCAAACAGAAATGTTTATCTTGTAGCACAAACTCAAAAACGTGCACTGCAAACTCCAAAAGTGCAAGTCCACTGCACTGAGGCTAGGAAACACTGTCACCACCGATAAATCCTCAATAATTGAGAATTTCAATAAGCATTATTCTACGGCTGGCCATGCTTTCCACCTGGCTACTCCAACCCCGGTCAAAAGCTAAAAGCCAAGTTAACAAACATCACCGACCATTTCGAATCCCACCGTACCTTCACCACTATGCAATCTGGTTTCTGAGCTGGTCACCTCAGCCACTCTCAAGGTCCTAAACTATATCATAACCGGATAAGAGACAACATAAGAGACAAGAGGCAATAGTGTGAGACAATACTGTGCAGCTGTTTTCATCGACCTGGCCAAGACTTTCGACTCTGTCAACCACCACATTCTTATCGGCAGACTCAACAGCCTTGGTTTCTCAAATGACTGCCTCGCCTGGTTCACCAAATACTTCTCAGATAGTTTAGTGTGTCAAATCGGAGGGCCTGTTGTCCGGACCTCTGGCAGTCTCTATGGGGGTGCCACAGGGTTCAATCCTCAGGCCGACTCTCTTCTCTGTATACATCAATGATGTCAGTCTTGCTACTGGTGATTCTCTGATCCATCCTCCAGGTCATCTATAAGTCTTAGCTAGATAAAGCCCCGCCTTATCTCAGCTCACTGGTCACCATAGCAGCACCCACCCGTAGCTTGCTGTGACGGCCCTGAATTTTTCTGAACCGTCTCAGTGCAGCTCCTTCCAATAGGGCGCTTTCCCTTTAATTCCCAATTAAATAGCCAGCATCAGCTGCGCAAAAGGGGGGTTGTGATAGAGACGTGAAGGAGGATGTGTTCAACCCTCAGTTCCCGACGCTTCTCTATTCCGTTGTTTTGTTGCCGTTAAACGTGTGTTTTGTAGCCTAATTGAGTTTACCCAGGATCGGATCCACTCTTTGCTTCCGTGGACTACACCTCTCTGTTCTCCGTGGCCTTCCTCCGCTGGAGATCTATTGGCGGATTGGATTGTCTGACTGACCGACTGACTACCACCTTTTTGTATATGGTATTTCATTTGTTTTGATGTCATGTATACGGTGATGATTTATGTAGTTAGTTGTAGTTGAGGACTTAGTAAGAGTTGATACGCTTTAAAGTTCTGTGGTAAAATAATTGTTATATGGATTGTATGATTAATACTGGGTTTACGCTACACTGAATGAACGGACAAACATTGCGTGACAGAAGTCACTTGAGTTCCCTGAACTCATTTACCGGGCTGGACTTTTCTAGGCCCGAGGTACAGGACATTTCTGGAGGAACCAGAACTCATTGTTATGTTATTATATGTGTGTGTAATCATTGATGTTGCTAATACAACCCACGCAAAAGAATAGTTGTTTTGGAAGTTATTTCCAATGTTTTAAGGGTTTATGAAAAATGTATTTCCATCCTGACTTTTACATAAGTCCTTTGTATTGGTGTAGACTTGACGGACCAGATGGGACTCATTCCCTCCCAAACTAAAAGGAGAAAACAATGTTTTCTCTGGGAGGCACAACCTACCTGGCACCCCTATAAATAATAACCTCAAGTCAAAACCGTTACAATGCGCTCCAGCAGGTATATTTCACTGGTCACCCCCATTCCACATACGGCCGCCTTTCCTTCCAGTTCTCTGCTGCCAATGACTGGAACAAACTGCAAAAATCACTGAAGCTGGAGACTCATATCTCCCTCACTAGCTTTAAGCACCAGCAGCTCACCAGCAGCTCACAGATCACTGCACCTGTACACAGCCCATCTGTAAATAGCTCATCCAACTACCTCATCCTCATACTGTTATTTATTTTGCTCCTTTAAAACCCAGGATCTCTACATGCACTTGCACACTCATCTTCTGCACATCTATCCCTCCAGTCTTTAATTGCTATATTGTAATTATTTCGCCACTATGGCCTATTTATTGCCTTACCTCACATATCCTACCTCATTTGCACACACTGTATAGATACTTTTTCTATTGTGTTATTGACTGTATGTTTGTTTATTCCATGTGTAACTCTGTGTTGTTGTTTGTCGCACTGCTTTGCTTTATCTTGGCCAGTTCGCAGTTGTAAATGAGAACTTGTTCTTAACTGGCCTACCTGGTTAAATATAGGTGAAAAAAACATTTTTGGGACATTTCTGATGCCATTTGGACATGGTTCACTTACTTTTGGGTTCGGTAGCCGACTTCCTATGATCATTTATGGCAAATGGACTTAACATCCTGATTTGTTACTTTCAATACTTATATATGTTATTTGGACATTTATTATGCCATTTGGACATGGTTCACTGACTTTCAGCTTTGGAAGCCAACTTCCTTTGATTATATATTTCAAATGGACATTACATCCTGATTTGGTACTTTCAATACTTATAAATGCCATTGTTACCTTCCCCAGTTTCTGTGTTGTTTGGGGTTTGTATATGTTTATGTTTGGAAATGGCTTCCTGAAGTCCAAAGCACCTAATTGGTCCTTCAAGAGGTGTGCATAAAAGCCATATACACATGTCTTATGCCATTTGGATATGATTCACTGACTTTTGGGTTCGGAATCCAACTTCCTATGATCATATATTACAAAATGGACATAACATCCTGATTTGGTACTATCAATTCTTATTTACTCAATTTGGACATTTCTTATGCCATTGGAGATGGTTCACTTACTTTTGGGTTCGGAAGCCACCTTCCAATGATCATATATGACAAATGGACATAACATCTTCATTTGGTACTATAATTACTTATATTTGGCATTTGGACATGGCTCACTGACGTTGGGGTTCAGAAGCCAACTTCCTATGATCATCAATGACAAATGGACATAACATCCTGGTTTGGTACTTTCAATACTTATATATGCCATTTGGCCATTTCTTATTCCATTGGACATGGTTTACTTACTTTTGGGTTTGGAAGCTGAATTCCTATGATCCCTTATGGCTAATGGACATAACATCCTGATTTGGTACAATACTAGTTATATAATGAACATAACATCCTGATTTGGTACTTTCAATACTTATATAAGCCATTTGGACATTTCTTATTCCATTTGGACATGGTTCACTTACTTGGTAATTCTAACCTTAAATATGACTAGGAGAAGTGTCAAGAATAAGAATGCCTTGGTCCTCCTTTCTTTTTGAATACTTAAATATGCCATTTAGACATTTCTTTTGCCATTTGGACATGCTTCACTGACCTTTTGGGTTCGAAAGCAAACTTCCTATGATCATATATGGCAAATGGACATAACATCCTGATTTGGTACTTTCAAAATGTATATTTGCCATTTGGACATTTCTTATGCCATTTGGACATGCTTCACTAACATTTGGGATCATAAGCCGACTTCCTATGATCATGTATGGCAATTGGACATAACATCCTGATTTGGTAATTTCAATACTTAAATATGCCATTTGGACAGTTCTTAGGCCATTTGGACATGGTTCACTGACTTTGGGTTCGGAAACTGACTTTCTATGATTATATATGGCAAATGGACACAACATACAGCATACATTCCTTTTTATGGACAAACTCAATAAAATATAAATACATATTTTTTAAATTAACAAAATTTTGAACGGTCCAAAAAGCACTTTTTATGAGGTTATAAAATGTATGATTTTTGGGGGGATTTAGAAAATGTCACCCTTGGGACCTTACTTGTGACCATTTCCCATATGGAAACCTATGGTGGAGCATGATCGCCCCTATGGGATTTTTGGTTTCTTACACTTGGCATTTGTAATGTTCCGGTTGCAATATGGTTTTGATGAACTGCTGCCCATTTGAGTGGTATTTGCGATTGTGTACATGATTCGCCCAATGCCAATAAGATGCCATTCATTTTTGTTTATTTCATGAGGGTCTTCCCTTACGGGATGGAGCGGTCTGTAGGAGAATGCTGATTGAGCTTCAAAGTGGTCAGCCCACCTCATCCGGATCTGGTTTTGGTCCTTCAAGAGAGTCAGACCATCAGCTGTTTTCATGGGGGTGATGGAGAGACTTCTAGGGCCATAGATAGGTTTAGTTAAGTAGAAATTGTGCATGTAATTTTGGTCAGCATAAATTTGGATTTCCTGTGCCATATTCGTCCACCATTCGTTGTGCAGAGCACACAATGTGGTTTGCACTTCCTTGCGCGATGCACGCCATTGCTTGCGAAGGGTATCAGATGGGGTCTGTTGAGATTAGCCCTGTGCGCGTTGTGCATATTGTCCAGTAAGGTTGTTATGGTGTCAGTATTGTCATCGAACCAGTCTTTGTTTCCTAGCTCTACAGCCAATGGAGTTAGCCTCTTCCTGATATATGCCCACTTCTGATCATTGGGGTCCTCTGTGCTCAGAAGAGCCTCAGTCTCCCTCAGCCTTTCAGCGAGAGAGTGACGGAACTCACCCTGATTACCGCAGCTTTCTCAAGCCGGATACAGTACAGGTGCCTCGCACTGAACTTCTGCAGGCGTTGGTGGGGACGTATTCTCACCTGGAGTTTAGCCAGTACCACACATTGATCTGTCTAGCATTCTGCACCCATCATGGCACGCATCAGCAGGACGTCATTAGTGTCAGAAAGTTTCACAATGACGTAGTCAATCAGGGGCCAATGTTTGGAGCATGGGGGCATCCATGATGTAGTCAATCAGGTACCAGTGTTTGGAGCGTGGGGGCATCCATGATGTCGTCAATCAGGTACCAGTGTTTGGAGCGTGGGGGCATCCATGATGTTTTATATTTGTTCTTCAGCTGGAACAAGGTGTTAGTGACGATGAGATCGTGATCAACACAGAGTTAGCAGGCTCATGTCATTCTCATTGACTTGGCCAATACCATGCCTACCCAGCACTCCGCTCCATATTCTGTTGTTCTGTCTCACCCTAGCAATCAAGTCACCCAGCAAAAACAGCTTCTCCTTACAGGGGATGTGGTGAAGGGCCTCATCTAATGACTGATAGAAACAGTCCTTTGCCTCATTTTCAGATGGTAACGTTGGTGCATATGCACTGAGAATAGTAGCATAACGCATCTTGGCTTGGGGGATCTCCTCTATCAAAGCTGTTCTCTATTTTTCTCTCAGGATGTCCTCCCCTAGCCCTTGTCCTACCAGACTAACCCACAAGGCTGCGGGACAGTGGTTGATGGCTACCCAATTCACCACAAGGGCTAGCAGGCGGCAGCAAGCTGTAAGCAAAGTATGCAAGCACGTGCAACTAACCTCTACAAAGGAACTACTGCACCAGACACATCACATGCACCCTGCGGATGCCAGCCGACACATATTATACACTTCACACTAGTGCACACTATTTACAAAACTACACTATACACTAGTGCATACTATACACTTCATACAGTTAAATACTATACTCTACAAAACACTACTTATTTGTGCATACTATACACTACACTAGAATAAATACTAGTGCATACTATTTACTAAACTACGCTGCATACTATACACTACACTAGAATACATACTAGTGCATACTATTTACTAAACTACACTGGATACTATACACTACACAAGAATACATACTAGTGCATATTATTTACTAAACTACACTGTATACTATCCTGTACATTACAATACATACTGGTGTATGCTATTTACTAAACTACACTGGATACTATACACTACACTAGAATACATACTAGTGCATACTATTTACTAAACTACACTGTCTGTATACTATGCTGTACACTACAATACATACTGGTGTATGCTATTTACTAAACTACACTGGAATATACCACACTAGAATACATACTAGTGCATGCTATTTACTAAACTACACTGCATGCTATACACTACACTAGAATACAAGTGTTGTCTCTTTCCCTTTAATTCTCCATCTTTTGTAACAAGAGTCATATTGTGTTAGTCCACTAGGGACCTGTCATTTTGTGTTAGTCCACTAGGGACCTGTAATATTGTGTTAGTCCACTAGGGACCTGTCATATTGTGTTAGTCCACTAGGGACCTGTCATATTGTGTTAGTCTGATAGGGACCTGTTTCCATCGTATTACGTTTCTAATCAATAACCTATACAGTGTATGTTTCCATCGTATTACATTTCTAATCAATAACCTATACCGTGTGTGTTTCCATCGTATTACATTTCTAATCAATAACCTATACCGTGTGTGTTTCCATCGTATTACATTTCTAATCAATAACCTATACCGTGTGTGTTTCCATCGTATTACATTTCTAATCAATAACCTATACCGTGTGTGTTTCCATCGTATTACGTTTCTAATCAATAACCCATACTGTGTGTGTTTCCATCGTATTACATTTCTAATCAATAACCTATACCGTGTGTGTGTATCCTGTGTTATCATTTAGTTAGTTAGTAAATAAATGTGTGTGGTACGGGAGGATCCGTAAGACTCAGGTTTGTGCAGATTCAAGAAGCCTGCGATGTTCAGAATGAGACTGATATGAGGTAATGATTCAAAAGTGACTGTTATCAATATAACATATCGTTAGAGTTTAATTCTGGAGATGGTAACTCTATAAACAACTTCTTCCGTGGTGCCCCATATTCCTAAAAATATCTTTGACACTTCTCTGTTTTCACAATGACATTCAAATCAAATCAAATAAGTTCATTCCACCTGAGCGAGTCTGACCACAAGGTAGAGACCACTTTGATGACACACCAAATGTGTTTGATGGATTGTGGGACAAGAGCAGGAATAGGCTTTTGTAGGCTACAGTCCAAACTATGTCTTCCAAAGGTGCGACTGCTGTCAGCATCCAAAGATTATCCAATTTGAATAAACACTTGGAGGTACGGATGACAGCAGAGGTGTAGTCTACGGCAATACGGATATCAAGCATTATTGATATCTACATTGATGTGAAGCACACTGCTGCTCTCTCATTTAGCTATTTGCGCCTTAGGTATATATTAGATATAAATTAATCGTATTATTAAATGTAGTAGAAAGTGTTGGGTTAGAAGAAGCCTACATCTGGTGGTCCCAGCGCGCACGACCCACGTGGAGTTCCTGGTCTCCGGTAGCCTCTGGAACTGCCGATCTGCGGCCAACAAGGCAGAGTTCATCTCAGCCTATGCCTCCCTCCAGTCCCTCGACTTCCTGGCACTGACGGAAACATGGATCACCACAGATAACACTGCTACTCCTACTGCTCTCTCTTCGTCCGCCCACGTGTTCTCGCACACCCCGAGAGCTTCTGGTCAGCGGGGTGGTGGCACCGGGATCCTCATCTCTCCCAAGTGGTCATTCTCTCTCTCTCCCCTTACCCATCTATCTATCGCCTCCTTTGAATTCCATGCTGTCACAGTTACCAGCCCTTTCAAGCTTAACATCCTTATCATTTATCGCCCTCGGAGAGTTCATCAATGAGCTTGATGCCTTGATAAGCTCCTTTCCTGAGGACGGCTCACCTCTCACAGTCCTGGGCGACTTTAACCTCCCCACGTCTACCTTTGACTCATTCCTCTCTGCCTCCTTCTTTCCACTCCTCTCCTCTTTTGACCTCACCCTCTCACCTTCCCCCCCTACTCACAAGGCAGGCAATACGCTCGACCTCATCTTTACTAGATGCTGTTCTTCCACTAACCTCATTGCAACTCCCCTCCAAGTCTCCGACCACTACCTTGTATCCTTTTCCCTCTCGCTCTCATCCAACACTTCCCACACTGCCCCTACTCGGATGGTATCGCGCCGTCCCAACCTTCGCTCTCTCTCCCCCGCTACTCTCTCCTCTTCCATCCTATCATCTCTTCCCTCTGCTCATACCTTCTCCAACCTTTCTCCTGATTCTGCCTCCTCAACCCTCCTCTCTTCCCTTTCTGCATCCTTTGACTCTCTATGTCCCCTATCCTCCAGGCCGGCTCGGTCCTCCCTCCCGCTCCGTGGCTCGATGACTCATTGCGAGCTCACAGAACAGAGCTCCGGGCAGCCGAGCGGAAATGGAGGAAAACTCGCCTCCCTGCGGACCTGGCATCCTTTCACTCCCTCCTCTCTACATTTTCCTCCTCTGTCTCTGCTGCTAAAGCCACTTTCTACCACTCTAAATTCCAAGCATCTGCCTCTAACCCTAGGAAGCTCTTTGCCACCTTCTCCTCCCTCCTGAATCCTCCTCCCCCTCCCCCCTCCTCCCTCTCTGCAGATGACTTCGTCAACCATTTTGAAAAGAAGGTCGACGACATCCGATCCTCGTTTGCTAAGTCAAACGACACCGCTGGTTCTGCTCACACTGCCCTACCCTGTGCTCTGACCTCTTTCTCCCCTCTCTCTCCAGATGAAATCTCGCTTCTTGTGAACGGCCGGCCGCCCAACAACCTGCCCGCTTGACCCTATCCCCTCCTCTCTTCTCCAGACCATTTCCGGAGACCTTCTCCCTTACCTCACCTCGCTCATCAACTCATCCCTGACCGCTGGCTACGTCCCTTCCGTCTTCAAGAGAGCGAGAGTTGCACCCCTTCTGAAAAAACCTACACTCGATCCCTCCGATGTCAACAACTACAGACCAGTATCCCTTCTTTCTTTTCTCTCCAAAACTCTTGAACGTGCCGTCCTTGGCCAGCTCTCCCGCTATCTCTCTCAGAATGACCTTCTTGATCCAAATCAGTCAGGTTTCAAGACTAGTCATTCAACTGAGACTGCTCTTCTCTGTATCACGGAGGCGCTCCGCACTGCTAAAGCTAACTCTCTCTCCTCTGCTCTCATCCTTCTAGACCTATCGGCTGCCTTCGATACTGTGAACCATCAGATCCTCCTCTCCACCCTCTCCGAGTTGGGCATCTCCGGCGCGGCCCACGCTTGGATTGCGTCCTACCTGACAGGTCGCTCCTACCAGGTGGCGTGGCGAGAATCTGTCTCCTCGCCACGCGCTCTCACCACTGGTGTCCCCCAGGGCTCTGTTCTAGGCCCTCTCCTATTCTCGCTATACACCAAGTCACTTGGCTCTGTCATAACCTCACATGGTCTCTCCTATCATTGCTATGCAGACGACACACAATTAATCTTCTCCTTTCCCCCTTCTGATGACCAGGTGGCGAATCGCATCTCTGCATGTCTGGCAGACATATCAGTGTGGATGACGGATCACCACCTCAAGCTGAACCTCGGCAAGACGGAGCTGCTCTTCCTCCCGGGGAAGGACTGCCCATTCCATGATCTCGCCATCACGGTTGACAACTCCATTGTGTCCTCCTCCCAGAGCGCTAAGAACCTTGGCGTGATCCTGGACAACACCCTGTCGTTCTCAACCAACATCATGGCGGTGGCCCGTTCCTGTAGGTTCATGCTCTACAACATCCGCAGAGTACGACCCTGCCTCACACAGGAAGCGGCGCAGGTCCTAATCCAGGCACTTGTCATCTCCCGTCTGGATTACTGCAACTCGCTGTTGGCTGGGCTCCCTGCCTGTGCCATTAAACCCCTACAACTCATCCAGAACGCCGCAGCCCGTCTGGTGTTCAACCTTCCCAAGTTCTCTCACGTCACCCCGCTCCTCCGCTCTCTCCACTGGCTTCCAGTTGAGGCTCGCATCCGCTACAAGACCATGGTGCTTGCCTACGGAGCTGTGAGGTGAACGGCACCGCAGTACCTCCAGGCTCTGATCAGGCCCTACACCCAAGCAAGGGCACTGCGTTCATCCACCTCTGGCCTGCTCGCCTCCCTACCATTGAGGAAGTACAGTTCCCGCTCAGCCCAGTCAAAACTGTTCGCTGCTCTGGCCCCCCAATGGTGGAACAAACTCCCTCACGACGCCAGGACAGCGGAGTCAATCACCACCTTCCGGAGACACCTGAAACCCCACCTCTTCAAGGAATACCTAGGATAGGATAAGTAATCCTTCTCACCACCCCCCTTAATGATTTAGATGCACTATTGTAAAGTGGCTGTTCCACTGGATGTCAGAAGGTGAATTCACCAATTTGTAAGTCGCTCTGGATAAGAGCGGCTGCTAAATGACTTAAATGTAATGTAAATGTACATAACCAAACCATAAAGTAATATTTAACATTATATATGGCCAGCTATGTAAACATTAACATACATTTTTATCTTCTTCTAATGAGTCTGAAGGGGAATGTCATCTAAAAGTAAATTCATGTAATCAGATTACGTTACTGAGTTTGGGTAATCTAAAAGTTATGTTACTGATTACAATTTTGGACAGGTAACTAGAAAGTAACCTACCCAAGCCAGATCGCACATTATATGTCATGAAGCTAATGGTAAAATATATGTCATGAACCTAATGGTATATTATGTCATGAAAATAATAGTACATTATCAGTCATGAAGATAACGGTGCATTATATATACAGTATGTCATGAAGCTAACAGTACATTATATATACAGTATATCATGAAGCAAACAGTACATTATATATACAGTATGTCATGAAGCTAACGGTACATTATATATACAGTATATCATGAAGCTCACAGTACATTATATATACAGTATGTCATGAAGCTAACTGTACATTATATATACAGTATATCATGAAGCAAACAGTACATTATATATACAGTATGTCATGAAGCTAACGGTACATTATATATACAGTATATCATGAAGCTCACAGTACATTATATATACAGTATGTCATGAAGCTAACTGTACATTATATATACAGTATATCATGAAGCTAATGGTACATTATATATACAGTATGTCATGAAGCTAACAGTACATTATATATACAGTATATCATGAAGCTAATGGTACATTATATATACAGTATATCATGAAGCTAATGGTACATTATATATACAGTATGTCATGAAGCTAATGGTATATTATATATACACTATGTCATGAAGGTAACAGTACATTATATATACAGTATTTCATGAAGCTAACAGGACATTATATGTACAGTATGTCATGAAGCTAATGGTACATTACATATACAGTATGTCATGAAGCCAATGGTACATTATATATACAATATGTCATGAAGCTAATGGTACATTATATATACAGTTTGTCATGAAGCTCACAGTACATTATATATACAGTATGTCATGAAGCTAACAGTACATTATATATACAGTATATCATGAAGCTAATGGTACATTATATATACAGTATGTCATGAAGCTAACAGTACATTATATATACAGTATGTCATGAAGCTAACAGTACATTATATATATAGTATATCATGAAGCTAATGGTACATTATATATACAGTATATCATGAAGCTAATGGTCCATTATATATACAGTATATCATGAAGCTAACAGTACATTATATATACAGTATGTCATGAAGCTAACAGTACATTATGTATACAGTATATCATGAAGCCAACAGTACATTATATATGCAGTATGTCATGAAGCTCACAGTACATTATATATACAGTATGTCATGAAGCTAATGGTACATTATATATACAGTATGTCATGAAGCTAACAGTACATTATATATACAGTATATCATGAAACTAATGGTACATTATATATACAATATATCATGAAGCTAATGGTACAATATATATACAGTATATGGTGAAGCTAATGGTACATTATATATACAGTATGTCATGAAGGTAATGGTACATTATATGTACAGTATGTCATGAAGCTAACAGTACATTCTATATACAGTATGTCATGAAGCTAACAGTACATTATATATATACAGTATGTCATGAAGCTAACAGCACATTATATACACAGTATATCATGAAGCTAATGGTACATTATATATACAGTATGTCATGAAGCTAATGGTACATTATATATACAGTATGTCATGAAGCTAACAGTACATTATATATACTGTATGTCATGAAGCTAACGGTACATTATATATGCAGTATGTCATGAAGCTAATGGTACATTATATATACACTATGTCATGAAGCTAACAGTACATTATATATACAGTATGTCATGAAGCTAACAGTACATTATATATACAGCATGTCATGAAGCTAATGGTACATTATATATACAGTATGTAATGAAGCTAATGGTACATTATATATACAGTATGTCATGAAGCTAATGGTACATTATATATACAGTATATCATGAAGCTAATGGTACATTATATATACAGTATGTCATGAAGCTAATGGTACATTATATAGACAGTATATAATGAAGCTAACAGTACATTATATATACAGTATGTCATGAAGCTAACAGTACATTATATATAAAGTATATCATGAAGCTAACGGTACATTATATATACAGTATGTCATGAAGCTAATGGTACATTATATATACAGTATGTCATGAAGCTAACAGTACATTATATATAAAGTATATCATGAAGCTAAAGGTACATTATATATACAGTATATCATGAGCTAATGGTAAATTATATATACAGTATATCATGAAGCTAACAGTACATTATATATACAGTATGTCATGAAGCTAACAGTACATTATGTATACAGTATATCATGAAGCCAACAGTACATTATATATACAGTAGATCATGAAGCTCACAGTACATTATATATGCAGTATGTCATGAAGCTCACAGTACATTATATATACAGTATATCATGAAGCTAATGGTACATTATATATACAGTATGTCATGAAGCTAACAGTACATTATATATACAGTATATCATGAAGCTAATGGTACATTATATATACAGTATATCATGAAGCTAATGGTACATTATATATACAGTATGTCATGAAGCTAATGGTACATTATATATACAGTATGTAATGAAGCTAATGGTACATTATATATCCAGTATGTCATGAAGCTAATGGTACATTATATATACAGTATATCATGAAGCTAATGGTACATTATATATACAGTATGTCATGAAGCTAATGGTACATTATATAGACAGTATATAATGAAGCTAACAGTACATTATATATACAGTATATCATGAGCTAATGGTACATTATATATACAGTATGTCATGAAGCTAATGGTAAATTATATATACAGTATGTCATGAAGCTAACAGTACACTATTTATAAAGTATATCACGAAGCAAATGGTACATTATATATACAGTATATCATGAAGCTCATGGTACATTATATATACTGTATATCATGAAGCTAATGGTACATTATATATACAGTATGTCATGAAGCTAATGGTAAATTATATATACAGTATGTCATGAAGCTCACAGTACATTATATATGCAGTATGTCATGAAGCTCACAGTACATTATATATACAGTATATCATGAAGCTAATGGTACATTATATATACAGTATGTCATGAAGCTAATGGTAAATTATATATACAGTATGTCATGAAGCTAACAGTACATTATTTATAAAGTATATTACGAAGCAAATGGTACATTATATATACAGTATATCATGAAGCTAATGGTACATTATATATACAGTATGTCATGAAGCTAACAGTACATTATATATACAGTATATCATGAAGCTAATGGTACATTATATATACAGTATATCATGAAGCTAATGGTACATTATATATACAGTATGTCATGAAGCTAACAGTACATTATATATACAGTATATCATGAAGCTCACAGTACATTATATATACAGTATATCATGAAGCTAATGGTACATTATATATACAGTATGTCATGAAGCTAACAGTACATTATATATACAGTATATCATGAAGCTAATGGTACATTATATATACAGTATATCATGAAGCTAATGGTACATTATATATACAGTATGTCATGAAGCTAATGGTACATTATATATACAGTATGTAATGAAGCTAATGGTACATTATATATCCAGTATGTCATGAAGCTAATGGTACATTATATATACAGTATATCATGAAGCTAATGGTACATTATATATACAGTATGTCATGAAGCTAATGGTACATTATATAGACAGTATATAATGAAGCTAACAGTACATTATATATACAGTATATCATGAGCTAATGGTACATTATATATACAGTATGTCATGAAGCTAATGGTAAATTATATTTACAGTATGTCATGAAGCTCACAGTACATTATATATGCAGTATGTCATGAAGCTCACAGTACATTATATATACAGTATATCATGAAGCTAATGGTACATTATATATACAGTATGTCATGAAGCTAATGGTAAATTATATATACAGTATGCCATGAAGCTAACAGTACATTATTTATAAAGTATATCACGAAGCAATTGGTACATTATATATACAGTATATCATGAAGCTAATGGTACATTATATATACATTATGTCATGAAGCTAACAGTACATTATATATACAGTATATCATGAAGCAAACAGTACATTATATATACAGTATGTCATGAAGCTAACGGTACATTATATATACAGTATATCATGAAGCTCACAGTACATTATATATACAGTATGTCATGAAGCTAACTGTACATTATATATACAGTATATCATGAAGCAAACAGTACATTATATATACAGTATGTCATGAAGCTAACGGTACATTATATATACAGTATATCATGAAGCTCACAGTACATTATATATACAGTATGTCATGAAGCTAACTGTACATTATATATACAGTATATCATGAAGCAAATGGTACATTATATATACAGTATGTCATGAAGCTAACAGTACATTATATATACAGTATATCATGAAGCTAATGGTACATTATATATACAGTATATCATGAAGCTAATGGTACATTATATATACAGTATGTCATGAAGCTAATGGTATATTATATATACACTATGTCATGAAGGTAACAGTACATTATATATACAGTATTTCATGAAGCTAACAGGACATTATATGTACAGTATGTCATGAAGCTAATGGTACATTATATATACAGTATGTCATGAAGCTAATGGTACGTTTGTTACAAGCTTTGGTTTTTACCTTTTTGTTTTGATGTTTGACATTAGCATGTATAGCTTGTTCGCTCGTAGGGGGCACCGATTGGTGTCACCTTATTCGTCGGTAAGTGTTACACCTGTGCTGGTTGCCATCTCGTTAGTGGGTAGGTGTTTCACCTGTGGTGGTCCAGGTGCTATTTAAGAGTGGCTGGCCCAGTGCTCCAGGGCTGGCCCAGTGCTCCAGGGCTGGCCCAGTGCTCCAGTGCACCTTTAGTTGGCGCTCCCTATTTTGATTTCTAGACCAACAATTCTTTATTTGGAACAAGCTGCAAAAACACTAAAAGTGGACTGTTTTGTCTCCATCTATTCATTCAAAGACTCATTCATGGACACGCTTACTGAGAGTTGTGACTGCTTCACGTGATGTATTGTTGTCCCTACCTTCTTGCACTTTGTGCTGTTGTCTGTGCCCAATACTGTTTGTACCATGTTTTGTGCTGCTACCATATTGTGCTGCTGCCATGTTGTGGTGCTACCATGTTGTTGTCATGTTGTGTTGCTACCATGATATGTTGTCGTCTTAGGTCTCTGTTTATGTTGTGTTGTCTCGTAAATCAAATCAAACTGTATTTGTCACTTGAGCCGAATACAACAGGTTAAGAACTTGCAATGAAATGCTTAATTACATGCCCTTAACCAACAATGCAGTTAAGAAAAACACCTACAAAGTTAGAAATAAAAGTAACAAATAATTAAAGAACAGCAGCAAAATAACAACAGTGAGGCAGGGGTACTGGTTTTGCGTCAATGTGCAGGGGCCCCGGTTAGTTTGAGGTAATTGAAGTAATATGTCCATGTAGGTACAGCTATTAAAGTAACTGCATGGATAATAAGAGAGTAGCAGCAGCATAAAAGAGCGGGGAGCAATGCAAATAGTCTGGGTAGACATTTGATTAGATATTCAGGAGTCTTATGGCTTGGGGGTAGAAGATGTTTAGAAGCCTCTTGGACCAAGACTTGGCGCCCCGGAACCGCGTGCGGTAGCAGAGAGAACAGTCTATGACTAGGGTGGCTGGAGTCTTTGACCATTTTTAGGGCCTTCCTCTGACACCACCTGGTATAGAGGTACTGGATGGCAGGAAGCTTGGCCCCAGTGATGTACTGGGCAGTACGCACTACCCTCTGCAGTGACTTGCGGTCGGAGGCCGAGCAGTGATGCAACCTGTCAGGATGCTCTCGAAGGTGCAGCTGTGGAACTTTTTGAGGATCGGAGGATCCATGCCAAATCTCCTGAGGGGGAATAGGTTTTGTCCTGCCCTCTTCACGACTGTCTTGGTGTGCCTGGACCATGTTAGTTTGTTGGTGATTTGGACACCAAGGCACCTGAAGATCTCAACCTGCTCCACTACAGCCCCGTCAATGAGAATGGGGACGTTCTCGGTCCTCCTTTTCCTGTAGTCCACAATCATCTCCTTTGTCTTGATCACATTGAGGGAAAGGCTGTTGTCCTGGCACCACACGGCCAGATCTCTGACCTCCCTATAGGCTGTCTCGTTGCTATTGGTGGCCTACCACTGTTGTCATCGGAAAACTTAATGATGGTTTTGGAGTTGTGCCTGGCCGTGCATTCATGAGTGAGCAAGGAATACAGGAGGGGACTGACCACACACCCGAGGGGCTCCCGTGTTGAGGAGCAGCGTGGCGGATGTGTTGTTACCTACCCTTACCAGCTGGGGGTGGGATCCAGTTGCAGAGGGAGGTGTCTAGTCCCAGGGCCCTAGCTTACTGATGAGCTTTGAGGCCACTATGGTGTTGAATGCTGAGCTGTAGTCAATGAACAGCATTCTCATATAGGTGTTCCTTTGTCCAGGTGGGAAAGGTAATGTGGAGTGCACTAGAGATTGCATCATGTGTGGATCTGTTGGGGCGGTATGCAAATTGGAGTTGGTCTACAGTTTCTGGGATAATGAAAGTAGAATTTCATGGCTACAGACGTGAGTGCTATGGGTCGGTTGTCATTTAGGCAGGTTATCTTAGTGTTCTTGGGCACAGGGTCTATGGTGGTCTGCTTGAAGCATGTTGGTATTACAGGCTCAATCAGGGACATGTCAGTGGAGACACTTCCAGTTGGTCCGCGCATGCTCGGAGTACACGTCCTGGTAATCTGTCTGGCCCTGTGGCCTTATGAATGTTGACCTGTTTAATGGTCTTACTCACGTAGTCCGTAACAGCTGATGCTCTCATACATGTTTCAGTGTTACTTGCCTCAAAGCGAGCATAGAAGTTGCTGTACTTCTCTAATCTGTAATAGTTTGCAAGCCCTGTCACATCCGACAAACATTGGAGCCAATGTAGTACGATTCGATCTTAGTCCTGTATTGAAGCTTTGCCTGTTAAATAGTACCCGCAAAAACACCAGTCTCAACGTCAACAGTGAAGAGGCGACTCAGGGATGCTGGCCTTCTATGCAGAGTTGCAAAGAAAAAGCCATATCTCAGACAATGTACATAGGAACTCTGCCTAGAAGGCCTACATTCCAGAGTCGCCTCTTCACTGTTGACGTTGAGACTGGTGTTATGTGGGTACTATTTAATGAAGCTGCCAGTTGAAGACTTGTGAGGAGTCTATTTTTCAAACTAGACACTAATTTAGTTGTCCTCTTGCTCAGTTGTGCACCTGGACCTCCCACTCTTTCTATTCTGGTTAGAGCCAGTTTGCACTGTTCTGTGGGAGTAGTACACAGTGTTGTACAATATTTTTAGTTTCTTGGCAATTTCTCGCATGGAATAGCCTTAATTTCTCAGAACAAGAATAGACTTACGAGTTTCAAAAGAAAATTATTTGTTTCTAGCCATTTTGAGCCTGTAATCGAACCCACAAATACTGATGCTCAAGATACACAACTAGTCTAAAGAAGGCCAGTTTTATTGCTTCTTCAATCAGGTCAACAGTTTTCAGCGGTGCTAACATAATTTCAAAAGGGGTTTTCTAATGATTAATTAGCCTTTTAAAATGATAAACTTGGATTAGCTAACACAACATGCCATTGGAACAGAGGAGTGATGGTTGCTGATAATGGGCTTCTGTACGCCTATGTAGATATTCCATAAAAAATCAGCCGTTTTCAGCTACAATAGTCGCATTATTGTTAATGAAGCTAACAGTACTGCATGTTTGTCATGCAGCTAATGGCATGTGTACAGTGCATTCAGAAGGTATTCAGTCCCCTTGACATTTTCCACATTTTATTCTAAAATGGATTACATTTTTTCCCCCTCAATCAACACACAACGTCCCATAATGAAAAAGCAAATACGGGTTTAGACATTTTAGCAAATTCAATCAAAAAACAACAAAAACACCTTTATTTACATACAGTATGCATTCAGACGCTCCTCTATGAGACTCAAAATTGAACTCAGGTGCATCCAGTATCCATTGATCATCCTTGAGATGTCCAACTAATCCTTGAGAAGTCCACATGTGGTAAATTTAATTGATTGGACATGATTTGGAAAGGCACACACCTGTCTATATAAGGTCCCACAGTTGACAGTGCATGCCAGAGCAAAAATCAAGCCTTGAGGTCGATAGAATTGTACGAAGAGCTCTGAGACAGAATTGTGTAGAGGCACAGATCTGGGGAAGATTACCGAAACATTTCTGCAGTATTGAAGGTCCCCAAGAACACAGTGGCCTCCATCATTCTTAAATAGAAGATGTTTGGAACCACCAAGACTCTTACTAGAGCTGGCCGCCCGACCAAATTGAGAAATCAGGTGAGAAGGGCCTTGGTCAGGGAGGTGACCAAGAATCCGATGGTCACTCAGACAGAGCTCCAGAGTTCCTCGTGGAGATGAGAGAACCGTCCAGAAGGACAACCATCTCTGCAGCACTCCACCAATCAGGCTTTTATGGTAGAGTGGCCAGACGGAAGCCTCTCCTATGTAAAAAGCACATGACAGCCCGCTTGGAGTTTGCCAAAAGGCACCTAAAGGACTCCCAGACCATGAGAAACAAGATTCTCTGGACTGATGAAACCACGATTGAATACTTTGGTCTGAATGCCAAGCATCACATCTAGAGGAAACCTGGCACCATCCCTACGGTGAAGCATGGTGGTGGCAGCATCATGCTGTGGGGATGTTTTTTAGCGGCAGGGACTGGGAGACTAGTCAGGATCGAAGGAAAGATGAACGGAACAATGTACAGAGAGATCCTTGATGAAAACCTGCTCCAGAGCGCCCAGGACCTCAGACTGAGGCTAAGGTTCACGTTCCAACAGGACAATGACGCTAAGCACACAGCCAAGACAATGCATGAGTGGCTTCGGAACAAGTCTCTGAATGTCCTTGATTGACGGGCTGGTGAACACTCACAGGGCCCTCCACTGACATGGAACCAGAGGGTGCGGGAAAGCACATCATTCAACATCCTTGTTCGCAGGCAGTAATCCTCCTCTCTGACCAGGAGATTATGAGGTTGGAGCCACGGATGACTTTGTGCACGGGTGGAGAGGTTATGAGGCAGGGAAGGCTTTCCTGGTGCTTGGGTCCTACAGTGAGAGTGAGTGGAGTTGTGACGTGCATCATACTTCCGGCTCCCAATGGTTGCATATCCAACGCTTGGACTGGAAATGGAGAGGAGCGCTGGTATGAGGTGATCTGTAGGGAGGAATCAAGGGCCTGATTTAATTATTTCCCCATGGCACCGGAATCCACGAGCTGTAGAAACAATAGATGAGGGACAGCCAGCTAGTGAATCGACTAAAAAGGGTTTGGAGGAATGTGATGGATTACTAACCCAGGAGAAGGATTCTCTTGAGGCTATCGGTCTGCTCTCATGTATCACGGGTTAGGACATAGTGAACACCATTGAAGTTGGTGGCCCTCCTGTCCACAATAGGGACAGAACCCCAACTGTCTCCGACGGCGTCGCTCAGCCACAGAGAGGCATGTGGCTCTTGTATTCAGGCTCAGAACTGTCAACGAAGGAGGGAGAAAGGCGCTGGGGATGCCTCTTGAAAAAGGTTATCCAGACAGATGGCCATCGCGATAAGTGTGTCCAAGGATAGGTTGTCTTTTCAAGTACGCCAACTCAGTCTGGACCTCTTCTCGTAATCCTCTTCTGAATAGGGTGCAGAGCATTCCATCCACTGGATGCTGCCACTGTAAAAAATGTGAGCGCGTACTCCACCATCGTTTGGCCATCCTGCTGTAGTTGTAGTAGGAACCCAGGTTTTCCTCTCCTCTCTCCCATACAGCGGTAGCCAACTCCAATGCCCGTCGAGTCAGCAAGGAAATAACTGTGGTAACCTTGGACCTCTCGGTTGATTAGCGAAATAGAGGAGGCACTGGAGTAGGACGCCACGGCATTTGGAGGGAGTCCCGTCGTATTTGTCCGGGAGGGACAAATGGGCGATGCCGACCTGGGTGGACTGTTGGATGGGCTGGGATGCAGGCTTGCTGGGTCAACTTTTGGTAGAGCATCCTCTGCTTGCTGGAGGTGACTCCCCTCGGGGAATGTTGAGATGTTGGAGAACTCAGAGAACCTCATCCATAGCCGTCCCCAGTTGTGCCAGCTGGTAATGGTGTTGGTCTACGAACAGGGAAACCTTCGCCATCTGAGAGATGTCCTGATTAACTGCTGGTTCCATTTGGTGCGGAAGTATTCTGTAACATTTACTCAGGGAGTCAGGAAGCAGGTGCAGTTTGTGAGTTTAATAGTAATGAACGTAGAACGATACATATTTAGGGAACCGTCGGGCAAGGAAACATAACCAATACTGTCTGAAGAGTGATGCTAGGGAGTCCTAGATAAAGGGGGAGTAATCAGTGTAGTGATAGAGTCCAGGTGTGCCTCACGATGGGTTGCTGGTGTGGTAATGAGGGTTGCCAGGTGTGATAATGAGGGTTGCCAGGTGTGGTAATGAGGGTTGCCAGGTGTGCGTAATGATGGATCCCAGGAACAGTGGTTAGTAGACTGGCGTCGTCAAACGCCAGGGAGGACGCCACGGCACGGAGTAGACACTTATTACGGAAGCCCCTGATAATTATTTTTCAGTCTTTACATTCTTCTTTTGTTTCTCCTTGTAAGGGACTGTACATTATTTGTAATAAGGGGTGTATGGAGAAAATCGGGCCTCAGAAATGAAAATGGATGACCTTTCTATAAAGCCTACATAGCCCAAGGTTTTGATTCATGAGGAAATGAACACTATTATGTGGCCGATGGTCATTCCAGAACAACTTAGGTAATAGACCTAGTGTCTGATTATCAAGTGTACATGTTTGTGGATAGAAAAAAATGTGATCTGAGAAAAGTCTAGGTGAAATTACAGTATATCGGTAGCTCTACCATTTTAAACCACTAGAGGGCAGCCTTGTGTAGTGTTGAACTCCATACACAGTATTGGAAGCATTGTATACTTGGCTCCAGCAGGCTATTTAATAAAAATGTATTTCACCTTTATTTAACCAGGTAGGCCAGTTGAGAACAAGTTCTCATTTACAACTGTGACCTGGCCAAGATAAAGCAAAGTAGTGCAACAAAAACAACAACACAGAGTTACACATGGGATAAACAAACACGCAGTCAATAACACAGAAGAAACATCTATATGCAGTTTGTGCAAATGAGGTAAGGAGGGCAGGCAATAAATATGCCAATAGTGGCGAAGTAATTACAGTTTAGCATTTACACTGGAGTGATAGATGTGCAGAGGAGGATGTGCAAGTAGATTAATGCAAATAATGGTGTGCAAAAGAGCAGAAAAACAAAAGCAAATATGAGGGAATCTCCCAAATTACATGTAGCTCCATTAACAGCCTGTTCAATGTCCACCTGCTGCTTGCCATAACCGTGCCTGCCACCTGCCTACCTGTATACCTGTCTGTCGGTCTGTCTGCCAGGCTCCTTTTCTGCCTATACCTCTCTGCCTCCCTTTCTGGCTATAACTTTCTGCCTACCTGTATACCTGCCTGTCTGTCTGACTGCCTACCTGTATACCTGTCTGTCTGCCTGCCTACCTGTATACCTGCCTGTCTGTCTGCCTGCCTAACTGTATACCTGCCTGTCTGCCTGCCTACCTGTATACCTGCCTGTCTGTCTGCCTGCCTACCTGAATACCTGCCTGTCTGTCTGCCTGCCTACCTGTATACCTGCCTGTCTGTCTGCCTGCCTACCTGTATACCTGTCTGTCTGCCTGCCTACCTGTATACCTGCCTGTCTGTCTGCCTGCCTAACTGTATACCTGCCTGTCTGCCTGCCTACCTGTATACCTGCCTGTCTGTCTGCCTGCCTACCTGAATACCTGCCTGTCTGTCTGCCTGCCTACCTGTATACCTGTCTGTCTGCCTGCCTACCGGTATACCTGCCTGTCTGTCTGACTGCCTACCTGTATACCTGTCTGTCTGTCTGACTGCCTACCTGTATACCTGTCTGTCTGTCTGACTGCCTACCTGTATACCTGTCTGTCTGCCTGCCTACCTGTATACCTGCCTGTCTGTCTGCCTGCCTACCTGTATACCTGCCTGTCTGTCTGACTGCCTACCTGTATACCTGCCTGTCTGTCTGACTGCCTACCTGTATACCTGTCTGTCTGCCTGCCTACCTGTATACCTGCCTGTCTGTCTGCCTGCCTAACTGTATACCTGCCTGTCTGCCTGCCTACCTGTATACCTGCCTGTCTGTCTGCCTGCCTACCTGAATATCTGCCTGTCTGTCTGCCTGCCTACCTGTATTCCTGCCTGTCTGTCTGCCTGCCGAACTGTATAACTGCCTGTCTGTCTGCCTGCCTACCTGTATACCTGCCTGTCTGTCTGCCTGCCTAACTGTATACCTGCCTGTCTGTCTGCCTACCTGTATACCTGCCTGTCTGTCTGCCTGCCGAACTGTATAACTGCCTGTCTGTCTGCCTGCCTACCTGTATACCTGCCTGTCTGTCTGCCTGCCTACCTGAATACCTGTCTGTCTGTCTGCCTGCCTACCTGCCATGCTAGACAGCCAGCAGAGAGCACCCAAAGAGCAGTGAGCTCTGAACCAACATGTCATGTTTAGAGTGATGTATTGAAACCACCATTTAAATCTCCTTCAGCATAATGAAAAGCTAAAAGGAAGGACATGCAAATAGCCCATCAACAGGGTCATTCACATTTGCATTCCCCGACATCAGAAACTTTGTTGATGATGTCATACTAACACACAGCTGTCTTCACAAGTCCTTTATTTGGTTAAACATGAAAAGCATACAAAAAAATATTTTCAAATCAAATGTTTGTCACGTGCCGAATACAACGGGTGTAGACTTTACCGTGAAATGCTTGTTTACAAACCCTTCCCATCGATGCAGAATGAAACAATAATAAAACAAATAGTAACACAAGAGGACTAAAAGATGCAGAATGAGGCTATGTACTGGAAGTACAGGTACCAGACCAATGTGCAGAGGTATTTGAGGTAGATATGTACATGAAGGCAGGGTAAAGTGACTAGACATCAGGATAGATAATAATGAGGTATTTGAGGTAGATATGTACATGAAGGAAGGGTAAAGTGATGAGGCATCAGGATAGATAATAATAAGGCATTTGAGGTAGATATGTACATGAAGGCAGGGTAAAGTGACAAGGCATCAGGATAGAAAATAATGAGGTATTTGAGGTAGATATGTACATGAAGGCAGGGTAAAGTGACTAGACATCAGGATAGATAATAATGAAGTATTTGAGGTATATATGTACATGAAGGCAGGGTAAAGTGACTAGGCATCAGGATAGATAATAATAAGGTATTTGAGGTAGATATGTACATGAAGGCAGGGTAAAGTGACTAGACATCAGGATAGATAATAATGAGGTATTTGAGGTAGATATGTACATGAAGGCAGGGTAAAGTGACTAGACATCAGGATAGATAATAATGAGGTATTTGAGGTAGATATGTACATGAAGGCAGGGTAAAGTGACTAGTCATCAGGATAGATAATAATAAGGTATTTGAGGTAGATATGTACATGAAGGCAGGGTAAAGTGATGAGGCATCAGGATAGATAATAAGAAGGTATTTGAGGTAGATATGTACATGAAGGCAGGGTAAAGTGACAAGGCATCAGGATAGATAATAATGAGGTATTTGAGGTAGATATGTACATGAAGGCAGGGTAAAGTGACTAGACATCAGGATAGATAATAATGAAGTATTTGAGGTATATATGTACATGAAGGCAGGGTAAAGTGACTAGACATCAGGATAGATAATAATGAGGTATTTGAGGTAGATATGTACATGAAGGCAGGGTAAAGTGACAAGTCATCAGGATAGATAATAAAAAGGTATTTGAGGTAGATATGTACATGAAGGCAGGGTAAAGTGACGAGTCATCAGGATAGATAATAATGAAGTATTTGAGGTATATATGTACATGAAGGCAGGGTAAAGTGACTAGAGATCAGGATAGATAATAATAAGGTATTTGAGGTAGATATGTACATGAAGGCAGGGTAAAGTGACTAGACATCGGGATAGATAATAATAAGGTATTTGAGGTAGATATGTACATGAAGGCAGGGTAAAGTGACTAGTCATCAGGATAGATAATAATAAGGTATTTGAGGTAGATATGTACATGAAGGCAGGGTAAAGTGACTAGTCATCAGGATAGATAATAATAAGGTATTTAGGGTAGATAGGTACATGAAGGCAGGGTAAAGTGACTAGAGATCAGGATAGATAATAATAAGGTATTTGAGGTAGATATGTACATGAAGGCAGGGTAAAGTGACTAGACATCAGGATAGATAATAATAAGGTATTTGAGGTAGATATGTACATGAAGGCAGGGTAAAGTGACTAGTCATCAGGATAGATAATAATAAGGTATTTGAGGTAGATATGTACATGAAGGCAGGGTAAAGTGACTAGACATCAGGATAGATAATAAGTATTTGAGGTAGATATGTACATGAAGGCAGGGTAAAGTGACTAGTCATCAGGATAGATAATAATAAGGTATTTGAGGTAGATATGTACATGAAGGCAGGGAAAAGTGACTAGACATCAGGATAGATAATAATAAGAGTAAAATAAAAAACAGAGTTGCAGCAGCATAAGGTGAAATCTATGATCCCCTATTGATGTCACCTGTTAAACCACTTCAATCAGAAAATTGCGACATGGATTGTGTATGTGTGCCATTCTGATGGTGAATGGACAGGACAAAATATTTAAGTGCCTTTGAATGGGGTATGGTAGTAGGTGCCAGGCGCACTGGTTTGAGTGTGTCAAGAACTGCAAAGCTAATGGGTTTTTCATGCTCAACAGTTTTGTGTGTGTATCAACAATGGTCCACCACTCAAAGGACATCCAGCCAACTTGACACAACTGTGGGAAGCATTGAAGTCAACATAGGCCAGCATCCCTGTGGAACGCCCTCAATACCTTGTAGAGTCCATGCCCTGACAATTGAGGCTGTTTTGAGGGCAAAAGCGGGTGAAACTCAATATTAGGAAGGTGTTCCTAATGTTTTCTACACTCAGTGTATAGTCTTGTGAGTGTCCATATAGTCAGTGCAATATAGGATCAAATCAGATGTGTAACCATTTAATCTGTGTAACCATTTAATGAACTATTTAGAAGTCCTGGTGCAGTTGTAGAACAACTTTTTGAGAGTCCTAGGGCCCATGCCAAATCTTTTCAGCCTCCTCAAGGGAAGGTGGGGTTGTTGTGCCCTCTTCATGGCTGCGGGTGTCTGTGGACTATAATACGTCCTTAGTGATGTGGACGCCAAGTAAATTGAAGCTCTCGACCTTCTCCACTACAAACCCATCAATGTGAATGGGGCATGCTTTTTCCTTTATCCTGTAGTCCTTGATCAGCTCCTTTGTCTTGCTCACATTGAGGGAGAGGTTGTTGTCCTGGCACAACACTGCCAAGTCTCTGACCTCATCCCTATAGGCTGGCTCATTGCCGTCAGTGATCAGGCCTACTAGCGTTGTGTAGTCAGCAAACTTGATGATGGAGTCAGGAAGCCTAGGATCCAGTTGCAGTGGGTGGTGTTCAGTCCCAGGATACGGAGCTTGGAGAGGACTATGATGTTGAACGCTGAACTGTCTTCTATGAACAGCATTATCAGTTATTATTTGCCCTTTTTGTACAGGTGGGAGTGCAGTGTGAAGTGCAATTGAGATTGCATCATCTGTGGATCTGTTGGGGCGGAATGCAAATTGTAGTGGGTCCAGAGTGTCTGGGATGATGGGGTTGATGTGATGTCATGACCAGACTTTCAAAGCAGAGACATGAGTGCTACAGGGAGACAGTCATTTTGGTAGGTTATCTTGGAGTTCTTGGGAACAAAGACAATGGTGGTCAGTCAGCTTGAAACATGTTGGGGTTACCGACTGGGACAAGAAAATGTCAGTGAAGGCTCTGAGAACGCTCCCTGGTATTCCATCTGGCTCGGCGGCCTTGCACGTATTAACCTGTTTTAAAGTTTTCCTCACATCAGCCACGAAGAGCGAGATCACACTGTCATCTGGAACAACAGGCATGACTCTGTTGCTTTCCTCGAAGCGAGCATAAAGGGCATTTAGCTCATTTGGGAGTTCTGCGTCACTGGGTATCTCACAGCTGTTTTTCCCTTTGTAATCCGTTATCGACTGCAAGTCCTGCCACAACCGACGAGCGTTGGAGTCTGTGTAGTAGGATTCCACCCTCCTCTTATATTGTCCTTTTGCATATATTTCATCTAGTCAGAGTTTATTTTATTTTATTTATATAACCTTTATTTAAGAAGGTAGGCTGGTTGAGAACAAGTTCTCATTTAAAACTGTGACCTGGCCAAGATGAAGAAAAGCAGTGCGACACAAACAACAACACAGAGTTACACATGGAATAAACAAACATACAGTCAATAACACAATAGAAAAAGTCTATATACAGTGTGTGCAAATGAGGTAAGATATGTGAGGTAAGGCAATAAATTGGCCATAGTGGCTTTACAGTGTCCCAGAACTTTTTGGAGTTTGTGCTACAGGATGCAAATTTCTGTTAGAAAAAGCGAGCCTTTAGAGTCCTAACTGCCTGTGTATATTGGTTCCTAACTTCCCTGAAAAGTTACACATCGCGGGGGCTATTTGATGCTAATGCAGTACGCCACAGGATGTTTTGTGCTGGTCAAGGGCAGTCAGGTCTGGAGTGAACCAAGGGCTATATCTGTTCCTGGTTCTGCATTTTTTTTAACGGGGCATGCTTATTTAAGATGGTGAGGAAGTCACTTTTAAATAATAACCTGTTATCCTTCACTGATGGGATGAGTTCAATATCCTTCCAGGATACCCGGGCCAGGTCGATTAGAAAGGCCTGCTCGCTGAAGTTTTTTTGGGAGTGTTTGACAGTGATGAGGGGTGGTCGTTTGACCACAGACCCATTACGAACACAGGCAATGAGGCAGTGATCTCTGAGATCCTGGTTTTAGACTGCAGAGGTGTATTTGGAGGGCAGGTTGGTTAGGATGATATCTATGAGGGTGCCCATGTTTACGGATTTGGAGTTGTACCTGGTAGGTTCAATGATTATTTGTGAGATTAAGGGCATCAAGCTTAGATTGTAGGACGGTCAGGGTTTTCAGCAGGTCCCATTTTAGGTCACCTAACAGCACGAGCTCTGAAGATGAGAGGCAATCAATTCACGTATGCTGTCCAGGGCACAGCTGGGGGCAGAGGGTGGTCTATAGCAAGCAGCAACAGTAAGAGACTTGTTTCTGGAAAGGAGGATTTAAAAAAAAAGTAGATTCTCAAATTGTTTGAGCACTGACCTGGATAGTAAGACAGAACTCTGCAGGCTATCCCTGCAGTAGATTTCAATTCCGCCCCCTTTGGCAGTTCTATCTTGTTGGAAGATATTGTAGTTATTAATGGACATTTCAGGGGTTTTGGTGGCCTTTCTAAGCCAGGATTCAGACACGGCTAGGACATCCGGGTTGGCGGAGTGTGCTAAGGCAGTGAATAAAGCACATTTAGGGAGGAGGCTTCTTATGTTAACATGCTTGAAACCAAGGCTTTTATGGTTATAGAATTCAACAAATGAGAGCGCCTGGGGAATGGGAGTGGAGCTAGGCACTGCAGGGACTGGATTCACCTCTACATCACCAGAGGAACAGAGGAGGAGTATTATAAGGGTACGGCTAAAGGCTATAAGTACTGGTCGTCTAGTACGTTTGGAACAGAGAGTAAAAGGAGCAGGTTTCTGGGTGCAGTAGAATTGAATCAAGGCATAATGTACAGACAAAGATATGGTAGGATGTGAATACAGTGGAGGTAAACCTATGTATTGAGTGATGATGAGAGAGATATTGTCTCTAGAGACATCAATTAAACCAGGTGATGTCACCGCATGTGTGGGAGGTGGAACAAATGGGTTAGCTACGGCATATTTATGAGGGCTTTATGCTCTACAGTGAAATAAGACAATAATCACTATCCAGAACAGCAATGGACAAGGCATATTGACATTAGGAATAGGCATGCATAGCCGAGTGATCATTGGGTTCTGTGAGTAGCTAGGTGAGTTGGAGGCACAGCGATTCAGACAGCTAGCGAGCTGGGGCTAGCAGGCTAGCAGAAGGGCCTTAGAGGGACGACGCGGCGTAGGAAGTCTGTTGTAGCCCACTCTTGCGGTAAAATTGGCAGACCAGTCATGATGGATCAGCAGGGCTCCGTGTAGTAGAAGTGTACAGGCCAATTGGCAAAATAGGTACAGTAGCCCAATTTGGCTGATGGACCTCTTAAGCTAACAGATATGCTCTAGACAGCTAGTGGGTTGCGGCTAGCAGGCTAGCAGATGGGCATTCAGGGGACGTCGCGACAGAGAAGCCTGTTGAAAAAACGGATTCCGTCGGAAGTACAGTCTTGATGAATCTACGGGGCTCCGTATCGGCAGTAAAAGGGGTCCAGGCCAATTGGCAAAATATGTATTGTAGCCCAAGTAGTGGCTGATGGCCCTATTCAGCTAGCTGGTAGATGGGCCTAGCATAGGCTAGCTCCAGGCTAATTGGTGTTTTCATCGGGACAGAGACGTTTCCAGGATTAGCCACTCGGATTGCAGCTAGCCAGCTGCGATGATCCAGGTGAAAAGGTTCAGCGCTTGCAGTACGAATCCGGGGATATGTAGAAGAAGATTGGGTTTTGGTTTGGATAAGTTTGTATAGTCACTGTGGTGACGAAGTCATCTATGCACTTATTGTTGAAGCCCGTGACTGATGGTGAAAGCTATCGGATGGACGTGGAACATATACCAGTTTGTCCTCGCAGTA
Organism: Oncorhynchus masou masou; assembly: GCF_036934945.1. Classification (NCBI taxonomy): domain Eukaryota; kingdom Metazoa; phylum Chordata; class Actinopteri; order Salmoniformes; family Salmonidae; genus Oncorhynchus; species Oncorhynchus masou. Next base: position 1,159,877 of record NC_088212.1, on the reverse strand, counting down.
TTGCAGCCTCGCGTCTGCTTCATTGGACCACATCTGTATTGAGCGCGTCACTGGTACTTTCTGTTTGAGATTTTGTTTGTAAACAGGAAGCATTTCCCAATCATTATGAGACGTGCACTGTTCAATCTTTATTTACATTTACTGTATCATGTCCAAATTTAAACAATAATACAAATAGGATTCATTCAAATGTATTTTCTCAGGTTTTTAGAGTGGCCAGGAGTGCAAAAACATTTTTGCTCTGCTGCAGTCCCTACTCCTAGTGAGACAGGATGCTCTTACCATACCCCATTTTGGAAAGACAGGCCATAAGATGCAGTTGAAGTCGGAGGTTTACATACACCTTAGCCAAATACATTTAAACTCAGTTTTTCACAATTCCTGACATTTAATCCTAATAAAAAGTCCCTGTCCTAGGTCAGTTAGGATCACCACTTTATTTTAAGAATGTGAAATGTCAGAATAATAGTAGAGAATGATTTATTTCAGCTTTTATTTATTTCATCACATTCCCAGTGGGTCAGATGTTTACCTACACTCAATTAGTATTTGGTAGCATGGCCTTTAAATTGTTTAACTTGGGTCAAACATTTCAGGTAGCCTTCCACAAGCTTCCCACAATGAGTTGGGTGAATTTTGGTGCATTCCTCCTGACAGTGCTGGTATAACTGAGTCAGGTTTGTAGGCCTCCATGCTCACACAAGCTTTTTCAGTTCTGCCCACAACATTTTCTATAGGATTTACACCAGGGCTTTGTGATGGCCACTCCAATATCTTGACTTTGTTGTCCTTAAGCCATTTTGCTACACCTTTGGAAGTATGCTTGGGGTCATTGTCCATTTGGAAGACCTATTTGTTTAATCAAATCAAATCAAATCAAATTTTATTTGTCACATACACAGGGATAGCAGACGTTAATGCGAGTGTAGCGAAATGTTTGTGCTTCTAGTTCCGACAATGCAGTAATAATCAACAAGTAATCTAACTAACAATTCCAAAACTAATTTCTTATACACAGTGTAAGGGGATAAAGAATATGTACATAAAGATATGAATGAGTGATGGTGCAGAGCAGCATAGGCAAGATACAGTAGATGGTATCGAGTACAGTATATACATATGAGATGAGTATGTAAACAAAGTGGCATAGTTAAAGTGGCTATTTGCTACCAAGCTTTAACTTCCTGTCACGTCCTGACCATAGAACGCCTGTATTTTCTATGGTAGGGTAGTGTAGGTCAGGGCGTGACTAGGGGTTTTAATCTAGGTTATTATTTCTATGTGGGGTTCTAGGTTTAATTTTCTATGTTGGTGCTTGTGTATGATTCCCAATTCGAGGCAGCTGGTAATCGTTGTCTCTAACTGGGGATCATACTTAAGTAGCATTTTTCCACATGTGGGTTATGGGATTTTGTTTATGTTTTAAGTCACGGTTCATTGTTTATGGTTAATTGTTTTGTCTTTGCTAAAGTATCACTTCTTTAATAAATTATGTGGAACTCAACGTACACTGCGCCTTGGTCCGACATTCATTCTAGCGAACGTGACACTTCCTGACAGATGTCTTGAGATGTTGATTCAATATATCAACATAATTTTCCCTTCACATGATGCCACCGACTTGCCAAAACTATAGTTTGTTAACAAGAAATTTGTGGAGTGGTTGAAAAACAAGTTGAATGACTCCAACCTAAGTATATGTAAACTTCCATCTTAAACTGCATATAAAACAATACAACAATGGCCTGGAACTATATCTAGTCCTATACATTTTCGACTATAGCCCTTTCAAATACTTATTTATAACAAAGAAATGGATTACGTGTCACCAGTTTTCTTAATCTTAGGCTTCGAAACAAAAATATAAAAGCAACATTGTTGGTCCCATGAGCTGAAAAAAAGAGAGCAGAAATTTTCGAAGTGCACAAAAAGCTAATTACTCTCCAATTTTGTGCACAAATTGGTTTACATCCTTGTTAGTGAATATTTCTCATTTGCCAAGATAATCCATCCACCTGACAGGTGTGGCATAACAATAAACTGATTAAACAGCACGAACAATAAAAGGCCACTGTAAAATGTGCAGTTTTGTCACACAATGCAATGCCACAGCAGTCTCAAGTTTTGAGGGAGTGTGCAATCGGCATGCTGACTGCAGGAATTGAAACAGACCAAACAGACCAGGCTGGATTTGGGGTTTGAGACGTCAATGAGAGAAGAGAACAATTCTAACTGAGTTGATCATTTTCTCAAAAGCTAAAGGCACTGTCACGTTCTGACCATAGTTCTTTTGTGTTTTCCTTGTTTTAGTGTTGGTCAGGACGTGAGCTGGGTGGGCATTCTATGTTGTGTGTCTAGTTTGTCCGTTTCTATGTTAAGCCTGATATGGTTCTCAATCAGAGGCAGGTGTTAGTCATTGTCTCTGATTGGGAACCATATTTAGGTAGCTTGTTTTGTGTTGGGGTTTGTGGGTGGTTGTTTCCTGTCTTTGTGTCTATGCACCAGATAGGACTGTTTCGGGTTTTGCCGTGTTTGTTATTTTGTATTTACAGTAAGTAGTGTTCACGTTATTGTCTTTTATTAAACATGTTGAACACGAACCTAGCTGCATTGGTCCTCCTCTCCTTCGACGGAAGAAAACCGTTACAGTCACAACCGTTACAACATGTTATTACTTCAACCTCATGAAAGTGACAAACTGACACATTTTTCTTTTTGTCAAAAACAGCTTCATATTGAAGGAGTGCCGTCAATAAGCATGAGCTTAGCTAGCCAACGTTTCCATGACATATCCTACATGTGTGATGGATGATTTCTATTGGAGAAGCAGATTAAGCCTTTCTTCATACTGTACTGTCTTTGTTTATAACAATGGGAGGCGAGAAGGCAGGCAGTCTGCTTATCGGTCCACATTCCAGGATGTATGCAATAGGCATGCCCCTTTTAAATAATTCAGGATTAAGGGCAGAGAGAACCCTTGGTTTACTAAGGAATTTACAAAAATCATAAGGCAATGAAATGCTATGTGGGCTAAAGCAAGAGAGACTGGTTTGGCAGATGATTGGATGGCTTTAAAACGTCTTCAAAATATGGGTGTGGCTATGATCTGTAAATTGAAAGCAGACCACTACCTGAAATCTACTTCACAAAATGTAAATAATCCATCCACATTTTGTGAAGTGCAGAAAGGATATGCAGCTTCCTAAACAATTGTTGGTCGTCACGCAGATTGTAACTGAGAGAACCTCCATTCTGAAAGCACACAGATTGTAACTGAGAGAACCTCCATTCTGAAAGCACACAGATTGTTACTGAGAGAACCTCCATTCTGAAAGCACACAGATTGTAACTGAGAGAACCTCCATTCTGAAAGCACACAGATTGTAACTGAGAGAACCTCCATGCTGAAAGCACACAGATTGTAACTGAGAGAACCTCCATTCTGAAAGCACACAGATTGTAACAGAGAACCTCCATTCTGAAAGCACACAGATTGTAACTGAGAGAACCTCCATGCTGAAAGCACACAGATTGTAACTGAGAGAACCTCCATTCTGAAAGCACACAGATTGTAACTGAGAGAACCTCCATTCTGAAAGCACACAGATTGTAACTGAGAGAACCTCCATGCTGAAAGCACACAGATTGTAACTGAGAGAACCTCCATTCTGAAAGCACACAGATTGTAACAGAGAACCTCCATTCTGAAAGCCTTGAACCAGCATTTTTTAGATGCAGGTACTTTATTTGAAAAGGTCAAAGGTATAATTGAGCCCCCTATAAATTTACCTGACACTGCTGTGCACTCCTTCACCAGGTTCTTCTTTTCATCCTTCTCTGTTTCAAAAGTGTGTAAAGCCCTAAAAGAAATTGATTTAAAAAAATCCCCTGTCCCTGATGATCTAGACCCCCGCCTCCTACACCTAGCGGCAGACATCATTGTTCCCACTTAACATGTATTTTAAGCTTACGCTTGATGTAATGGAAATCTGCTATTGTACTGCCTCTCCTGAACTATTGGCCCATATCAAAATTGTCTCTACTGTCAAAGGTACTGGAGTCCTTAGTTAGTAGGCAGCTAAAGACCTACTTCCAGGAAAACAACATCTTAAATGGAATGCAATCAGGTTTTAGGTCTGGCACAGCACTGTTTCAGCAAAATTGAAGGTTTTAAATGACATCCACTGTGCTCTTGATAAGAAGTTACATTATGTGTCTGTTTGTATTGATTTGTCGAAGGCTTTTGACACCGTGGACCATGCTGTGTTAGTGCAAAGGTTAAAATGTTGTGGAATTACTGATCATGCTGTAGATTGGTTTATTGCCTATCAAATCGTACACAATGTGTAATGGTGGATGGTTGTAAATCTGAGTCCATAGAGGTGTACTCAGGTGTTCCGCAAGGTTCTATTTTGGGCCCAATGTTTTTCATTTTGTATATCAACAACATTGGGGATCTTATTGAAACAGCGGATGTTCATTTTTATGCAGATGATACTGTTCTTTATTCAAGTGGTAGTAGTTTATCTTTAGCTTTTGAAAATTCCTAAAGAGCATTTAACATCATACAACAGAATCGGTATGATTTAAAGCTGATTCTAAATTTGGGTAAAATAAAATAGATGCTATTTTCAAATTCCAGGCATGTTACAAATCATGTCATTGCTACATTGGCTGGACATACTATAGAGCAAGTTAATGTGTACAAGTATTTGGATGTGTGGGTTGATGATAAGCTGAGCTTCACTGTGCATGTAGATAGAGAACATGATAAGGAAGCTCAAGCTGAAAATAAGATTTTAATACCGGCATAAGGTTTGTTTTTCTTTTGAGGCCAGGAAGGAGCTGGTACGATGTACATTACTGGCATCAGGCTTGTTGTTCTCTGGAGGCCAGGAAGGAGCTGGTACGATGTACATTACTGTCGGTTTTAGATTTAGTGATGTTATATATATGGAGGCCTCAGCCACTACCCTGAGAGCACTTGATTCAGTGTATCATGCAGCACTCAGGTTCATTACAAATCAGAAACGTCTAACACATCATTGTGATCCCTACAGCGCTGTTGGCTAGTCAAAATTGACCTTGCGTAGGCTTAAACACTTGTATACACTGATTTATTAGGCCATATTGGGTAAAATGCCATTTTATCTCTGTTCTTTTTTAGTCAGGTCAGTAAATAAATATCTATTACGGTCCCATTCTGATTTGCTTCTTACAGTACCAAAAATTAGAACAGATCATGGTAGAAATAGTTTTAGTTACTTAGCACCGTGGTCCTGGAATTCTCTCCTGAACATTTTAAAATGTGATGATCTAGTTTCGTTGATGGAGTTTAAACACTTGATCAGTGTATATATCATAGAAGAGTGTAATTGTTTTTAGGCCAGCTGTTTTTAGTTAAGATGTTTGTGCTTTTAATGTAATATGTAATTATTATACTGTATGTGTGTTTATTGTTGTGTTTAATGTTGTGCTAGTGTATGTAAGTTATTTTGTTTGAAACATTGTTCCCCCTGCTGCTATTGGTCTCTCTTGGAAAAGAGATGTTATCTCTATGAGAAAAAACCTGTATAAATAAAGGTAAAATAAAATAAAAAATTCCTGAGTGGGAGTTCGGCAAATTGAAAGATCAATCAACCAATCAAATGTATTTATAAAGTCCGATTTACATCACCTGATGTCAAAAAGTGCTATAGAAACCCCAAACAGCAAGCAATGCAGACGTAGATGCACGATGGCTAGGAAAAACTACCTAGAAAGGACAGAACCTAGGAAGAAACCAGGCTCTGAGGTGTGGCCACTCCTCTTCGAGCTGTGCCAGGTGGTGATTATTACAGTACATGGCCAAGATGTTCAAACTTTCATATTTTACCTTTATTTAACCAGGCAAGTCAGTTAAGAAAAAATTCTAATTTTCAATGACAGCCTGGGAACAGTGGGTTAACTGCCTGTTCAGGGGCAGAACAACAGATGTGTACCTTGTCAGCTCAGGGATTTGAACTTGCAACCTTCCGGCTACTAGTCCAACACTCTAACCACTAGGCTACCCTGCTGACCACAGGGTCAAATAATAATAATCACAGTGGTCGTAGATTGTGCAATAGGTCAGCACCTCAGATGGCTATTGGAAAAAGAACAAGGTGTTAACAGGAAACAGAGGGAGGTGCACTATCCAGAGTCAAACCTGATACCAATCAGAGAAGACAAATAATGAATTCAAAAGGAGCAATAAGCTCGGAGTTCACCTCCACACTGTTACAGTAGCCCACATTTTCACAGCTGCCCCATTCCTTAGACCAAAAAGTGTCTGGCTGCCATAGTTCCAGATGCTATTAAATAGAACATTGCGGCCCCACCCGCCTTGGAGGAAAACATTTACATTTACATTTAAGTCATTTGGCAGACGCTCTTATCCAGAGCGACTTACAAATTGGTGAATTCACCTTATGACATCCAGTGGAACAGCCACTTTACAATAGTGCATCTAAATCATTTAAGGGGGGGTGAGAAGGAATACTTTATCCTATCCTAGGTATTCCTTAAAGAGGTGGGGTTTCAGGTGTCTCCGGAAGGTGGTGATTGACTCCGCTGTCCTGGCGTCGTGAGGGAGTTTGTTCCACCATTGGGGGCCAGAGCAGCGAACAGTTTTGACTGGGCTGAGCGGGAACTGTACTTCCTCAGTGGTAGGGAGGCGAGCAGGCCAGAGGTGGATGAACGCAGTGCCCTTGTTTGGGTGTAGGGCCTGATCAGAGCCTGGAGGTACTGCGGTGCCGTTCCCCTCACAGCTCCGTAGGCAAGCACCATGGTCTTGTAGCGGATGCGAGCTTCAACTGGAAGCCAGTGGAGAGAGCGGAGGAGCGGGGTGACGTGAGAGAACATGGGAAGGTTGAACACCAGACGGGCTGCGGTGTTCTGGATGAGTTGTAGGGGTTTAATGGCACAGGCAGGGAGCCCAGCCAACAGCGAGTTGTAGTAATCCAGACGGGAGATGACAAGTGCCTGGATTAGGACCTGCGCCGCTTCCTGTGTGAGGCAGGGTCGTACTCTGCGGATGTTGTAGAGCATGAACCTACAGGAACGGGCCACCGCCTTGATGTTAGTTGAGAACGACAGGGTGTTGTCCAGGATCACGCCTAGGTTCTTAGCGCTCTGGGAGGAGGACACAATGGAGTTGTCAACCGTGATGGCGAGATCATGGAACGGGCAGTCCTTCCCCGGGAGGAAGAGCAGCTCCATCTTGCCGAGGTTCAGCTTGAGGTGGTGATCCGTCATCCACACTGATATGTCTGCCAGACATGCAGAGATGCGATTCGCCACCTGGTCATCAGAAGGGGGAAAGGAGAAGATTAATTGTGTGTCGTCTGCATAGCAATGATAGGAGAGACCATGTGAGGTTATGACAGAGCCAAGTGACTTGGTGTATAGCGAGAATAGGAGAGGGCCTAGAACAGAGCCCTGGGGGACACCAGTGGTGAGAGCGCGTGGCGAGGAGACAGATTCTCGCCACGCCACCTGGTAGGAGCGACCTGTCAGGTAGGACGCAATCCAAGCGTGGGCCGCGCCGGAGATGCCCAACTCGGAGAGGGTGGAGAGGAGGATCTGATGGTTCACAGTATCGAAGGCAGCCGATAGGTCTAGAAGGATGAGAGCAGAGGAGAGAGAGTTAGCTTTAGCAGTGCGGAGCGCCTCCGTGATACAGAGAAGAGCAGTCTCAGTTGAATGACTAGTCTTGAAACCTGACTGATTTGGATCAAGAAGGTCATTCTGAGAGAGATAGCGGGAGAGCTGGCCAAGGACGGCACGTTCAAGAGTTTTGGAGAGAAAAGAAAGAAGGGATACTGGTCTGTAGTTGTTGACATCGGAGGGATCGAGTGTAGGTTTTTTCAGAAGGGTGCAACTCTCGCTCTCTTGAAGACGGAAGGGACGTAGCCAGCGGTCAGGGATGAGTTGATGAGCGAGGTGAGGTAAGGGAGAAGGTCTCCGGAAATGGTCTGGAGAAGAGAGGAGGGGATAGGGTCAAGCGGGCAGGTTGTTGGGCGGCCGGCCGTCACAAGAAGCGAGATTTCATCTGGAGAGAGAGGGGAGAAAGAGGTCAGAGCACAGGGTAGGGCAGTGTGAGCAGAACCAGCGGTGTCGTTTGACTTAGCAAACGAGGATCGGATGTCGTACAGATGTCGACCTTCTTTTCAAAATGGTTGACGAAGTCATCTGCAGAGAGGGAGGAGGGGGGGAGGGGGAGGGGGATTCAGGAGGGAGGAGAAGGTGGCAAAGAGCTTCGTAGGGTTAGAGGCAGATGCTTGGAATTTAGAGTGGTAGAAAGTGGCTTTAGCAGCAGAGACAGAGGAGGAAAATGTAGAGAGGAGGGAGTGAAAGGATGCCAGGTCCGCAGGGAGGCGAGTTTTCCTCCATTTCCGCTCGGCTGCCCGGAGCCCTGTTCTGTGAGCTCGCAATGAGTCGTCAAGCCACGGAGCGGGAGGGGAGGACCGAGCCGGCCTGGAGGATAGGGAACATAGGGAGTCAAAGGATGCAGAAAGGGAAGAGAGGAGGGTTGAGGAGGCAGAATCAGGAGATAGGTTGGAGAAGGTTTGAGCAGAGGGAAGAGATGATAGGATGGAAGAGGAGAGAGTAGCGGGGGAGAGAGAGCGAAGGTTGGGACGGCGCGATACCATTGGAGTAGGGGCAGTGTGGGAAGTGTTGGATGAGAGCGAGAGGGAAAAGGATACAAGGTAGTGGTCGGAGACTTGGAGGGGAGTTGCAATGAGGTTAGTGGAAGAACAGCATCTAGTAAAGATGAGGTCGAGCGTATTGCCTGCCTTGTGAGTAGGGGGGGAAGGTGAGAGGGTGAGGTCAAAAGAGGAGAGGAGTGGAAAGAAGGAGGCAGAGAGGAATGAGTCAAAGGTAGACGTGGGGAGGTTAAAGTCACCCAGGACTGTGAGAGGTGAGCCGTCCTCAGGAAAGGAGCTTATCAAGGCATCAAGCTCATTGATGAACTCTCCGAGGGAACCTGGAGGGCGATAAATGATAAGGATGTTAAGCTTGAAAGGGCTGGTAACTGTGACAGCATGGAATTCAAAGGAGGCGATAGACAGATGGGTAAGGGGAGAAAGAGAGAATGACCACTTGGGAGAGATGAGGATCCCGGTGCCACCACCTCGCTGACCAGAAGCTCTCGGGGTGTGCGAGAACACGTGGGCGGACGAAGAGAGAGCAGTAGGAGTAGCAGTGTTATCTGTGGTGATCCATGTTTCCGTCAGTGCCAAGAAGTCGAGGGACTGGAGGGAGGCATAGGCTGAGATGAACTCTGCCTTGTTGGCCGCAGATCGGCAGTTCCAGAGGCTACCGGAGACCTGGAACTCCACGTGGGTCGTGCGCGCTGGGACCACCAGACTAGGGTGGCCGCGGCCACGCGGTGTGGAGCGTTTGTATGGTCTGTGCAGAGAGGAGAGAACAGGGATAGATAGACACATAGTTGACAGGCTACAGAAGAGGCTACGCTAATGCAAAGGAGATTGGAATGACAAGTGGACTACACGTCTCGAATGTTCAGAAAGTTAAGCTTACGTAGCAAGAATCTTATTGACTAAAATGACTAAAACAACCCACAGTTACATTGGTAACCCCATTGGCTGACAGCAAAAAATATGACCTTTTTCAAAGACAATTTTCTTGTTATCTGCTTGTTTTACTCAATTACAAAACTATGTTTATGGAAAGTACAACATGTCTAAAGTTTACTTTTCAACATCGCTTGGTTCCGAGCATTCTTGCTACTACATAATATTCTAGGGGTCACTTTATCGTTAGGGTTAACCCTCATGCCCCTTTATCGTTAGGGTTAACCCTCATGCCCCTATATCGTTAGGGTTAACCCTCATGCCCCTTTATCGTTAGGGTTAACCCTCATGCCCCTTTATCGTTAGGATTAACCCTCATGCCCCTATATCGTTAGGGTTAACCCTCATGCCCCTTTATCATTAGGGTTAACCCTCATGCCCCTTTATCGTTAGGGTTAACCCTCATGCCCCTTTATCGTTAGGATTAACCCTCATGCCCCTATATCGTTAGGGTTAACCCTCATGCCCCTTTATCGTTAGGGTTAACCCTCATGCCCCTTTATCGTTAGGGTTAACCCTCATGCCCCTTTTCATGAAGGTCCTTTCTGTGTAACAAAAAAATAATAATAGTAGTAGGGCATTTTAATAATAGTAATAGGGCATTTTAATAATAGTAGTAGGGCATTTTAATAATAGTAGTAGGGCATTTTAATAATAGTAGTAGGGCATTTTAATAATAGCAGTAGGGCATTTTAATAATAGTAGTAGGGCATTTTAATAATAGTAATAGGGCATTTTAATAATAGTAATAGGGCATTTTAATAATAGTAATAGGGCATTTTAATAATAGTAGTAGGGCATTTTAATAATAGTAGTAGGGCATTTTAATAATAGTAATAGGGCATTTTTTAAAAAATATTTTCATAATTAATTGTTTGGAATATTACCTTTGCTATACAGAGTATCTTACCACCATGCATTTCCATCTCTTCCTCTCTCCCCCTTTTCCCTTGTTGGGTGGTGCAGAGGGGCTGTCAGCGGTTTAGTGAAATATGTTTCTTGGTTTCCCAAATTAAGCACTGGGTAGCTGCTAGGGCCAGGATTTGGACAGAACCTGTACCACAGCGAGATAAGCTCCTCTAATAGTGGTTGATATGGAGTGAAATAAACATTCTCATATTTATTTCTCAGCTGCTCATATTAAGCACAGCTCTGCTATAAAACCAAAGTAGACAGGCGGAAAGCGCAGCTTCCATTTGATATTTGAGTCCATACAGATGTATTGTTTCCCCCTCCGCTGTTCCTGACCCATTTGATATTTGAGTCCATACAGATGTATTGTTTCCCCCTCCGCTGTTCCTGCCCCATTTGATATTTGAGTCCATACAGATGTATTGTTTCCCCCTCCGCTGTTCCTGACCCATTTGATATTTGAGTCCATACAGATGTATTGTTTCCCCCTCCGCTGTTCCTGACCCATTTGATATTTGAGTCCATACAGATGTATTGTTTCCCCCTCCGCTGTTCCTGCCCCATTTGATATTTGAGTCCATACATACATATAAAATATGATCACTTGATGAGACAACAGCTGTGCAGCGTAAGTTAAGGAACAGATCACAAGCTTTTTTTGCTACTGTCTCCCACCATGCAGCCTATATATGTTTTGATTTCTAAGACGTTCTAAGGTTTGTATCATTCACAACTAAAGTTGCCAATCAACTCTAAATCTTGCATATAGGACCTGTTTCAAATGATGACTTTTACACTCAACATGGCCACTGCATATGTGCACTCGCTCCGGAATGGGAAAATATCCTTTCTGTTTTATTCAGTTAAATTATATTCTTCTTAATATAAAATCATATAATATAAAATATTGGCACAGGACTTATAAGCATATCTTGTCAGCTAAATGAGCAAGCCTACATCCTATGACATGGAGCATAGCCAGATAATTAACATACAGTTGACCAACTCATATTCTGTTCTCATGAAATACATTTTCTTCATATTATGTTTCTTGGGACCTGACTAAAATAGTTGGAGAATGGCGCCAGAGGGGGCACCAGAGGGGGGCGCCAAAGGGGGGCGCCAAAGGTGGGCGCCAGAGGGGGGCGTCAGAGGGGGGCGTCAGAGGGGGGCGCCAGAGGGGGGCGCCAGAGGTGGGCGCCAGAGGTGGGTGCCAGAGGGGGGCATCAGAGGTGGGCGTCAGAGGGGGGCACCAGAGGTGGGCATCAGAGGGGGAGCCAGAGGTGGGCGCCAGAGGTGGGCGCCAGAGGTGGGCGCCAGAGGGGGCGCCAGAGGTGGGTGCCAGAGGTGGGCGCCAGATTTAGGCTCCTCCCGGACCAGGCCCAAATCCGCATCATTTGCATAAAGAGGAAACGCCGATACAGAGTGCACAGATCTGGGTGCATGTTAAGAATTTGTCGGCGAGTGGATAATCCACCCTTACCATCCATCCTACTGGCAAATGTACAATCACAGGAGAATTAACTCAATGAGCTCCGTTCGAGACTATCCTACCAACGGGACATTTAAAATGGTAATATCTTGTGTTTCACTGAGTCGTGGCTGAACGACAACATGAATAATACACAGTTGGCTTGGTTTTCTATGTATCGGTAAGACAGAACAGCTGCCTCCAGCTGGTGAACAAAATCTAATATTAAGGAAGTATCGAGTTTTTGCTCACCTGAGGTAGAGTACCTCATGATACGCTGCAGACAATACTACTTACCAAGAGAGTCTTCATCTATATTTTTGTAGCTGTCTATTTACCACCACAGACCGATGCTGGCATTAAGACCACACTCAATGAGCTGTATAAGGCCATAAGCCAACAAGAAAATGCTCATCCAGAGGCCGGGGAATTTAATGCGGGGAAACTTAAATCCATTTTGCCTAATTAAACCATCACACTTTTGCATTACAATAATTCGCGGACACAATTTCATGAATGCCACAACCCTAACCCCAACCCCATTCTTTTTCATACTTAACCCTAACCTCCTTTCTCATATTTAAACCTAACCTGATCCTTTCTCATTTTAACCTAACCTGATCCTTTCTCATTTCAACCTAACCTGGTCCTTTCTCATTTAAACCTAACCTGATCCTATCTCTTTAAACCTAACCTGATCCTTTCTCATTTAAACCTAACCTGATCCTTTCTCATTTAAACCTAACCTGATCCTTTCTCATTTCAACCTAACCTGATCCTTTCTCATTTAAACCTAACCTGATCCTTTCTCATTTAAACCTAACCCACCTTTCTCATTTAAACCTAACCTGCCTTTCTCATTTAAACCTAACCTGCCTTTCTCATTTAAACCTAACCTGATCCTTGCTCATTTAAACCTATCATGATCCTTTCTCATTTAAACCTAACCTGATCCTTTCTCATTTAAACCTAACCTGCCTTTCTCATTTAAACCTAACCTGCCTTTCTCATTTAAACCTAACCTGCCTTTCTCATTTAAACCTAAGCTGATCCTTTCTCATTTAAACCTAACCTGGTCCTTTCTCATTTAAACCTAACCTGATCCTTTCTCATTTAAAAATATCATGATCCTTTCTCATTTAAACCTAACCTGCCTTTCTCATTTAAACCTAGCCTGCCTTTCTCATTTAAACCTAACCTGCCTTTCTCATTTAAACCTAACCTGCCTTTCTCATTTAAACCTAACCTGGTCCTTTCTCATTTAAACCTAACCTGAACCTTTCTCATTTTAACCAAACCTGATTGATTTCTCATTTAAAACCAAACCTGATCCTTTCTCATTTAAACCTAACCTGCCTTTCTCATTTAAAACTGACCTGCCTTTCTCATTTAAACCTAACATGATCCTTTCTCATTTAAACCTAACCTGGTCCTTTCTCATTTACACCTAACCTGATCCTTTCTACTTTAAAACCTAACCTGATTCTTTCTAATTTAAAACCAAACCTTATCCATTTCTCATTTTAACCTAACCTGATCCTTTCTCATTTAAACCTAACCTGCCTTTCTCATTTAAACCTAACCTGCCTTTCTCATTTCAAACCAAACCTGATCATTTCTCATTTAAACCTAACCTGAACCTTTCTCATTTAAACCTAACCTGATCCTTTCTCATTTAAACCTAACCTGATCCTTTCTCATTTAAACCTAACCTGAACCTTTCTCACTTAAACCTAACCTGATCCTTTCTCATTTCAAACCAAACCTGATCCTTTCTCATTTTAATCTAACCTGATCATTTCTCATTTAAACCTAACCTGAACCTTTCTCATTTAAACCTAACCTGATCCTTTCTCATTTAAACCTAACCTGATCCTTTCTCATTTAAAACTAACCTGATCCTTTCTCTTTAAACCTAACATGCCTTTCTCATTTAAACCTAACTTGCCTTTCCCATTAAAACATAATATGGTCCTTTCTCATTTAAACCTAACCTGATCCTTTCTCATTTAAACCTAACCTGCCTTTCTCATTTAAACCTAACCTGATCCTTTCTCATTTAAACCTAACCTGATCCTTTCTCATTTAAACCTAACCTGATCCTTTCTCATTTAAACCTAACCTGATCCTTTCTCATTTAAGCCAAACCTGCCTTTCTAATTTAAACCTAACCTGCCTTTCTCATTTAAACCTAACCTGGTCCTTTCTCATTTAAACCTAAACTGAAACTTTCTCATTTAAACCTAACCTGATCTTTTCTCATTTAAAACCAGACCTGATCCTTTCTCCTTTTAACCTAACCTGATCCTTTCTCATTTAAACCTAACCTGCCTTTCTCATTTCAACCTAACCTTCCTTTCTCATTTAAACCTAACCTGATCCTTTCTCATTTAAACCTAACCTGATCTTTTCTCATTTAAAACCAGACCTGATCCTTTCTCCTTTTAACCTAACCTGATCCTTTCTCATTTAAACCTAACCTGCCTTTCTCATTTCAACCTAACCTTCCTTTCTCATTTAAACCTAAACTGAAACTTTCTCATTTAAACCTAACCTGATCTTTTCTCATTTAAAACCAGACCTGATCCTTTCTCCTTTTAACCTAACCTGATCCTTTCTCATTTAAACCTAACCTGCCTTTCTCATTTCAACCTAACCTTCCTTTCTCATTTAAACCTAACCTGATCCTTTCTCATTTAAACCTAACCTGATCTTTTCTCATTTAAAACCAGACCTGATCCTTTCTCCTTTTAACCTAACCTGATCCTTTCTCATTTAAACCTAACCTGCCTTTCTCATTTCAACCTAACCTTCCTTTCTCATTTAAACCTAACCCGATCCTTTCTCATTTAAACCTAACCTGCCTTTCTCATTTCAACCTAACCCGATCCTTGCTCATTTAAACCTATCATGATCCTTTCTCATTTAAGCCTAACCTGATCCTTTCTCATTTAAACCTAACCTGCCTTTCTCATTTCAACCTAACCTTCCTTTCTCATTTAAACCTAACCCGATCCTTTCTCATTTAAACCTAACCTGCCTTTCTCATTTCAACCTAACCTGATCCTTTCTCATTTAAACCTAACCTCATCCTGTCTCATTTAAACCTAACCTGCCTTTCTCATTTAAACCTAACCTGCCTTTCCCATTAAAACATAATATGGTCCTTTCTCATTTAAACCTAACCTGATCCTTTCTCATTTAAACCTAACCTGATCCTTTCTCATTTAAACCTAACCTGCCTTTCTCATTTCAACCTAACCTGCCTTTCCCATTAAAACATAATATGGTCCTTTCTCATTTAAACCTAACCTGATCCTTTCTCATTTAAACCTAACCTGCCTTTCTCATTTCAACCTAACCTGCCTTTCTCATTTAAACCTAACCCGATCCTTTCTCATTTAAACCTAACCTGATCCTTTCTAATTTAAACCTAACCTGATCCTTTCTAATTTAAACCTAACCTGATCCTTTCTAATTTAAACCTAACCTGATCCTTTCTAATTTAAACCTAACCTGATCCTTTCTAATTTCAACCTAACCTGATCCTTTCTCATTTAAACCTAACCTGATCCTTTCTCATTTAAACCTAACCTGCCTTTCTCATTTAAACCTAACCTGCCTTTCTCATTCATTATTTCTCATATTTAACCTTAACCCATTATTTCTCATAATTAACTTTAACCCATTATTTCTCATATTTAAACCATAACCCATTCATTCTCATATTTAACCTTAACCCATTATTTCTCATATTTAAACCATAACCCATTCATTCTCATATTTAAACCATAACCCATTATTTCTCATATTTAACCTTAACTCAATATTTCTCATATTTAACCCTAACTCATTATTTCTCATATTTAACCTTAACCCATTCATTCTCATATTTAAACCATATTTCTCATATTTAACCCCAACTCATTATTTCTCATATTTAACCCATATTTCTCATATGTAACCCTAACCCATTGTCTCATATTTACACCCATACTTTTTTCTTATTGATCTAATATACCAGGATGTGTACCAGGTTCCTGAATGTAAATTCAATCAAATAAACAGGCTTGTGAAATTTTTTAAAACACCGCTTCAGATGTCGTGTCCAAGGCCGACCAGGAAGAACTCACCCACAGTCGTTTGACAGTAAAAAGATTAGTGGTTGTGGTTACCATTCACCTTGAAACCCGGTGAAGGTCTGGGGGCATGGCATGAAATTATTCAAAGTCCATTGACCCTATTAAAATGAATGGGGCAACAGATGGGAGACTAAACAGGAAAGACCTATAGCCCTACATGCTCCTAGTTCTGTTAAGAGAGGTTAAGCTACCTATTAGCTCTCTGTGTACCAGGTATGCCAATTCCTTTATATATTAGGATGCTACATGCTTGAATATTGCTGTAGTTCATTATTAATAGTATTAATAGTTCAAAGACAGACATCCTGGCTAGATTAATGTACTCTTTGAATTAGAGTGCTGTGCAAAATTAAAACTATTTGCTGGTTGGTTTTCGATTTGAGAATTGTCCAAGACAGTAACAATTCCCCGTATTGAAATATACAACTACATGTATATGCTAGTATACTATTAAAGTAATTAGTATTTCTAAACTAGACCTATTTCTTTTTTCCACTTTTGGGGTTTCTGTCAATAATATGAAGACTTGTGGGCTGTAATTGAAGCTGCAGGTGTGTTTCCTTCAGAACGTTTTAATCCCTGTCAAGCCCAGCAGCAGCTGAAAAGGCTGACAGTTTAGTAATAGCTTTGCACAATGACAGTATAATATGATACAACATGTAACATATCCACTGTATGTCATTCTTTAGTATTTCAGTCCTGAAATGTAACCATATATTCCAAAATATCTGTTTTATTGTTGTTGTCTATTTTTGATCAGAGGGTGGATTTTGAGAGAGGAGAGGGTGCGGTCTGTCTCTCTGTGTGTCCTTGAATAGCTCCTCCAGGTGTGCACATGTTATATTTAGTTTTACATGAGACACATTTGGCCCCGCCCGCTGTTTATTTAACAACAGTGTTGGTTTCGCGCAAGACACATTTGGATATGCCTTGTTTACTTTAACGGTTATTCTGCACGTGACAGCAAGAATAGCCTTACAATAACAACAGGGCAAGTAATATGTGAATATGTAAAACACAAACAAATAGGGCTACACAGATAATAATCCTCATCGTCTCAATGAAATGATAATACAATAGCATTAACCATGATAGGGCCAAGTAATAACATGATAATCCACCTGCTAGTAATGACATGATAATCCACCTGCTAGTAATGACACGATAATCCACCTGCTAGTAATAACATGATAATCCACCTGTTAGTAATGACACGATAATCCACCTGCTAGTAATGACATGATAATCCTCCTGCTAGTAATGACATGATAATCCACCTGCTAGTAATGACACGATAATCCACCTGCTAGTAATAACATGATAATCCACCTGTTAGTAATGACACGATAATCCACCTGCTAGTAATGACATGATAATCCTCCTGTTAGTAATGACACGATAATCCACCTGCTAGTAATAACATGCTAATCCACCTGCTAGTAATAACATGATAATCCACCTGCTAGTAATGACATGATAATCCACCTGCTAGTAATAACATGATAATCCACCTGCTAGTAATAACATGATAATCCACCTGCTAGTAATGACATGATAATCCTCCTGCTAGTAATGACATGATAATCCACCTGCTAGTAATGACATGATAATCCTCCTGCTAGTAATAACATGATAATCCACCTGCTAGTAATGACATGATAATCCACCTGCTAGTAATAACATGATAATCCACCTGCTAGTAATAACATGATAATCCACCTGCTAGTAATGACATGATAATCCACCTGCTAGTAATGACATGATAATCCACCTGCTAGTAATGACATGATAATCCTCCTGCTAGTAATAACATGATAATCCTCCTGCTAGTAATATCACGATAATCTACCTGCTAGTAATGACATGATAATCCACCTGCTAGTAATGACATGATAATCCAGCTGCATTTATCATGTAACATAGGCAATGGCTTTTATCATGGAACAACATACTAAAACATGCAGGCCATTCTTTACCCATTCAGTATGATACACTGCATGACCAAAGGTATGTGGACACCTCCTCGTCCAACATCTCATTCCAAAATCATGGGCATTAATGTGGAGTTGTTCCCCCTATGCTGGTATAACAGCCTCCACTCTTCTGGGAAGGCTTTCCACTGGATGTTTGAACATTGATGCGGAAACTTGCTTCCATTCAGCCACAAGAGCATTAGTCGAGGTCGGGCTCTGATGTTGGGCGATGAGGCCTGGCTCGTGGTCCAATTCATTCCAAAGGTGTTCGATTGGGTTGAAGTCAGGGCTCTGTACAGGCCAATCAAGTTCTCCCACACCGATCCCGACAAACCATTTCTGTATGGACCTCGCTTTGTGCACAGGGAAATTGTTATGCTGAAAGAGAAAAGGGCCTTCCCCAAACTGTTGCCACAAAGTTGGAAGCACAGAATCATCTAGAATGTCATTGTATGCTGTAGCGTAAATATTTCCCTTCACTGGAACTAAGGGTCCCAGCCCGGACAACAGCCCTGACCATTATTCCTCCTACACCAAACTTTACATTTAGCACTATGCATTCGGGCAGGTACTGTTTTCCTGGCATCCGTCGAACCCAGATTTATCCGTCAGACTACCAGATGGTGAAGCATGATTCATCACTCCAGAGAATGCGTTTCCACTTCTCCAGAGTCCAATGGCGGCGAGCTTTACACCACTCTAGCCTATGCTTGGCATTGCATATCGTGACCTTTGGCTTGTATGCAGCTGCTCGGCCATTGAAACCCATTTCATGAAGCTCCCGACCAACAGTTTTTGTGCTTCCAGAGGCAGTTTGGAACTCGGTAGTTAGTGTTGCAACCAAGGACAGACAATTGTTATGTGCTATCAGCACTCGACGGTCCCCTTCTGTGAGCTTGTGTGGCCTACCACTTCGCTGCTAAGCCATTGTTGTACCGAGACGTTCCCACTTCACAATAGACCCTTTTCCAGTACACGATTCACAGATGTCAAGCACAGATTTGCACAACTCTTGGTGGCAGTAAGAAAGCCATCGCCATCTGGGCCCATTCAACATAGACTAGATTTACTTCTTTATTACTTCTACTTATATTAAGCAGGACATTCAAACAAGCCTTAAAATACATTTATAATCCAAAAGTAGTATGAAATGCACTCATAAGCAACATGTAAATTGTTTTGCCACCAACTTGCCCACATCGCCCTCGTGCAGCAATGTTTGTAAACTCAGAAAGGGGTCTATAACAACACTTAGAGTTGACCGGGAAAGATCCAGCAGGGCAGAAATGTTGTTGGAAAGGTGGCATCCTATGATGGTGCCACCTTTTAAGTCACTGAGCTCTTCAGTAAGGCCATTCTACTGACAATATTTTTCTGTGGAGATAGCATGTTTGTGTGCTTGATTTGATACACCTATCAGCAATGGGTGTGGTTGAAATAGCCAAATCCATCAAATTGAAGCGCTGTCCACATACTTTTGTATATATAGTGTACTTTTTTAGGAGTTATTGGTTATTCTGAACGCAGCTGCTGTATGCTGCTTTATACTGTGACTCTGTGATCTTTGAGGTGTCCACGCGTCTTTCTCGTCACTAAAGAGTTTCATAAACTGATGACCAATCTGCTACTCCCTGTCCCTCTCATCCCGTTTAATCCCGTCTCACCCTGTGTCCCCCGATCCACTGTTTATTATTTATCTCCGCTCTTCAACTCTTCCTCATGAAAGGACGCAGTGATTTACGGGCAGGTGCGCCTTGCCCTCCACCACTTGACCCGCCAATGCTCAATTTGCAAGAGGCTCTTTTCACCAGTCTCCCGGGAGTGCAATCTGATCGAGACAAGCGGTAAGGAATATTTTTCCAAGATGGTGCGGGGTCACAGTGGAGGCTGGGGGAGCAGGTGGGAGAGGAAGCGCTGTCAGGGAGCCGCTTTGTAGTTCTCTTTGTTGCAGATGCTCTGCCACTCATTGTTAAACTCGCTGCTCTCTCTACTCAATATTACTACCTGACATCTGGAGGCACACTAAATGAACAAGATAGAGCTATAGTAAGGGCCCATAGGGAGAATGTAACTAGACCAGAGCTATAGTGAGAATATAACTAGACCAGGACCAGAGCTAGTTAGGGCCCATAGAGAGAATATAACTAGCCCAGAGTTATAGTTAGGGCCCATAGAGAGAATATATCTAGCCCAGAGCTATAGTTAGGGCCCATAGAGAGAATATAACTAGACCAGGACCAGAGCTATAGTTAGGGCCCATAGAGAGAATATAACTAGACCAGGACCAGAGCTATAGTTAGGGCCCATAGAGAGAATATAACTAGACCAGGACCAGAGCTATAGTTAGGGCCCATAGAGAGAATATAACTTGACCAGTTCGTGGTGGTTTTAGTGTGTTGAAATGAAGATGGTCGGTGATTTTAGCGTGTTGAAGTGAAGGATAGTGTGTGATTTTAGAGTTTTGAAATGAAGGATTGTGATTGGTTTTAGTGTGCTGAAGTGGAGGATTGTGGGTGGTTTTAGTGTGTTGAAAATTGATATTGTTGGTCATTTAAGATATTTTTCCATACCCTAGGTCTGAGTTGTAACAGAAGCTCAGCAACCCTCAATGTGTTTCCAACTTGTCACAGTGAATAGTCTACTCTCTAAACCTCTCCATTCTCATCAGGACAGGCCTCTCTCTCTCCCTCTCTCTCTCTCTCTTGCCCTCTCTCTCTCTCTCTCTCTCTCTCTCTCTCTCTCTCTCTCTCTCTCTCTCTCTCTCTCTCTCTCTCTCTCTCTCTCTCTCTCTCTCTCTCTCTCCCCCTCTCTCTCTCTCTTCCTCTCACTCTCTCTCTCTCTTCCTCTCACTCTCTCCCCATCTCCCTCTCTCTCTCTCTCTCGCTCTCTCTCTCTCTCTCTCCCTCTCTCTCTCTCTCTCTTGCCCTCTCTCTCTTGCCCTCTCTCTCTTGCCCTCTCTCTCTTGCCCTCTCTCTCTCTCTCCCTCTCTCTCTTGCTCTCTCTCTCTCTCTCTCTCTCTCTCTCTCTCTCTCTCTCTTTGCAGGCAGCAGGGTGGCGTCAGGCTGGAGACTTGCTGCTGTCCAACCCAACAACAAGTCCATCTGGGAATACTCTGTCTTTACCACCTCCATCAGACAGTCACGGTAGAACTACAGTACACACTGTTATGGGGAAGTGTGTGAGAGAGAGGTGTTTAAGAGAGCATGACAAATAAACATCACAGCTTAATAGATTAAACTTCACTTTGATATGAGCCTGTTCATGTTCTTGACACAGTCATAGAACATGTTCAGATACACGTTACTAATTAAGATGCCACCAACCTCATGTGTACTATACTGTAGTGCTATTGTAGTATACTTTACTATATTTTTTGTCTACTTTACTATAATATGCTGTAGTGCTACTGTACTATAATGCAGTGCTACTATACTACATTGTAGAGCTACTATACTATAGTGCTACTGTACTATACTATACTTTACTATATTGTAGTTCTACTGTACTATACTCTTGTGATACTATATTATACTATACTGCAGTGCTACTATACTGCAGTGCTACAGTTGGAAAGGGCTCCCAAGTGGCGCAGTGGTCTAAAATACTGCATCTCAGTGCTAGAGGCATCACCACAGACAACCTGAATCATATCCAGACTGTATCACAACTGGCAGTGATTGAGAGACCAATAGGGTGGTACACAATTGGCCCAGCGTTGTCCGAGTTAGGAACCATTCCAAAATGGCGTAGCAGCCGTGTGTCTACTTGCGTTTTCCCGTCCCATGTATATATAATTTTCTTCGTATATTTTTTACATTTTTAATCTCAATTTCCATCTACGGATATCTTCATTAACCTCTTCATCGACCTTGACAAGGCTTTCGACTCTGTCAATCACCATATTCTTATCGGCAGACTCAGTAGCCTCGGTTTTTCTGATTACTGATGACTGTCCACTGACAGTCTCTATGGGGGTACCACAGGGTTCAATACTCGGGCCGACTCTTTTCTCTGTATATATCAATGATGTCGCTCTTGCTGCGGGCGATTCTCTGATCCACCTCTACGCAGACGACACCATTCAGTATACTTCCGGCCCGTCCTTGGACACTGTGCTATCTAACCTCCAAACGAGCTTCAATGCCATACAACACTCCTTCCGCGGCCTCCAGCTGCTCTTAAACGCTAGTAAAAGCAAATGCATGCTTTTCAACCGTTCGCTGCCTGCACCTGCACGCCCGACTAGCATCACCACCCTGGATGGTTCCGACCTAGAATATGTGGACATCTATAAGTACCTAGGTGTCTGGCTAGACTGTAAACTCTCCTTCCAGACTCATATCAAACATCTCCAATCTAAAATCAAATCTAGAGTTGGCTTTCTATTCCGCAACAAAACCTCCTTCACTCACGCCGCCAAACTTACCCTAGTAAAACTGACTATCCTACCGATCCTCGACTTCGGCGATGTCATCTACAAAATAGCTTCCAACACTCTACTCAGCAAACTGGATGCAGTTTATCACAGTGCCATCCTTTTTGTTACTAAAGCACCTTATACCACCCACCACTGCGACCTGTATGCTCTAGTCGGCTGGCCCTCGCTACATATTCGTCGCCAGACCAACTGGCTCCAGGTCATCTACAAGTCCATGCTAGGTAAAGCTCCGCCTTATCTCAGTTCACTGGTCACGATGGCAACACCCACCCGTAGCATGCGCTCCAGCAGGTGTATCTCACTGATCATCCCTAAAGCCAACACCTCATTTGGCCGCCTTTCGTTCCAGTTCTCTGCTGCCTATGACTGGAACAAACTACAAAAATCGCTGAAGTTGGAGACTTTTATCTCCCTCACCAATTTCAAGCATCTGCTATCTGAGCAGCTAACCAATCGCTGCAGCTGTACATAGTTTATCGGTAAATAGCCCACCCAATTTTGTTTTTATTTATTTACTTCTCTGCTCTTTTGCACACCAATATCTCCACCTGTACATGCCCATCTGATCATTTATCACTCCAGTGTTAATCTGCTAAATTGTAATTATTTGCCTACATCCACATGCCTTTTGCACACAATGTAAATAGACTCTCTTTTTTTCTACTGTGTTATTGACTTGTTAATTGTTTACTCCTTGTGTAACTCTGTGTTGTCTGTCCACACTGCTATGCTTTATCTTGGCCAGGTCGCAGTTGCAAATGAGAACTTGTTCTCAACTAGCCTACCTGGTTAAATAAAGGCGAAATAAAATAAAAAATAAATAAAATACTCTCCTGCAACCCGCCTCACCCAATCTGGTATGGATCTGCTATTCAGTACACTTTAGAACCGGAAACCCCATCGGTGGCGAGCCAGCTAACTAGCTACTAGCTAGTAGTCGGTTAGCCACTGCTTAACGGTCATCACCGTTAACTCTGCCAGTTAACACGGCCAGCCAGCCTCAACCTGGTCAATACCTGCCAGTCTGCACAGCGCGATATCAACCCAGAGCATATCGGACTGCTTTTTCTCTACCACATCTCCGGATTCCTACTGCAAGCTCTGAACATTTACACCGGATAATCGCAGCTAGCTAGCTGCTATCCAAGTGGCTAATGTCTCTGTCCTGAAGCAAGCACCAGTTAGCCTAGGGCTAGCTGAAGAGGTGTTTCAGCCAATTATTGGGCTACAATACCTATTTTGCCAATTGGCCTGTACCCTTTTATTGCCGACATGGAGCACTGCCGATCAATCACAACTGGTCTACCGACGTAACCGTCTTTGGGGGTCTCAAAAGGCAATTTTGTTATGATGTCGCCGAAGAACCATCTACTAGCCATGGCCTGATAGCTTTACTGAACGCTGTGTCCCCTGCTCGCCTAGCGTAGTAGTGACTACTGAACAGCACCCTGACTCACCTATTGCTGCTCTTTTGACCCTATGATCACTCGGCTACACAGCTGATGCCCCCTGGACTGTTTCCATA
Organism: Oncorhynchus masou masou; assembly: GCF_036934945.1. Taxonomy (NCBI): domain Eukaryota; kingdom Metazoa; phylum Chordata; class Actinopteri; order Salmoniformes; family Salmonidae; genus Oncorhynchus; species Oncorhynchus masou. Next base: position 1,135,799 of record NC_088212.1, on the reverse strand, counting down.
ACACGGTACCTTGTTTGGTTTATCTGTCGGCCCCAGCCTAGAACTCAGGTCCTGTAACCATGTGTATGTGACAAATAAATTTGATTTTAATGTACCTAACTGATCCGCTCTGAACATTCATTGCCATTTACCCGTTGCTGTCTTAGCTCTCCTGATCAACACCTGTGATTGCTCTATGCCTATATCTAATGTCAATATGCCTTGTCTTCTGCTGTCTTGGCTATTTCATACTGTTTTATTTCACTGTAGAGCCCTCAGACACACTCAAAATTCCTTAGATAACTCTTTGCACCACCCAACATATAGGCGGACACCTCACCTTGCTTAACTGGTACCACCAGAGACGAAACATCTCTCATCATCACCCAACGCCTAGCTCTACCTCCACTGTACACACATCCTACCATACCATTGTCTGTACATTATGCCCTGAATCTATTCTACCACTCAAAGAAATCTGCTCCTTTTATTCTCTGTCCCCAACGCACTAGACGACCAGTTAGCCTTACCCTTATCCTACTCCCCCTCTGTTCCTCTGGTGATGTAGAGGTTAACCCAGGCCCAGCCGTGCCTAACTCCACTCCCATTCCAGAGGCGCTCTCATATGTTGACTTCTGTCACCGAAAAAGCCTTGGTTTCATGCATGTTAACATTAGAAGCCTACTCTCTAAGTTTGTTTTATTCACTGCTTTAGCAAACTCTGCCAACCCTGATGTCATTGCCGTGTCTGAATCATTGCTTAGAAAGGCCACCAAAAATTCTGAAATTTCCATCCCTAACAGCATTTTCAACCAAGATAGAACCCGCAAGGTACAGACAATTCATTCGTTTTACCTACATTTTCAGTCCTAGTTTAATCAAAAACCCATACATTTCATACCACAACATAATAGTATTAAAATTAATGGTTCTAATTTAAATGTATACATGATTAATCATTTCAACTATAATTTCCTCCAACAGTTTCTCAAATGATTGCCTCGCCTGTTTCACCAACTACTTCTCAGATAGTTCAGTGTGTCAAATCGGAGGGCATGTTGTCCGGACCTCTGGCAGTCTCTATGGGGTTGCCACAGGGTTCAAATCTCGGGCCGACTCTTTTCTCTGTATACATTAATGTTGCTCTTGCTGCTGGTTATTCTCTAATCAACCTCTACGCAGACGAAACCATTCTGTATACTTCTGGCCCTTCTTGTCCAAGATGTGCAAAATGGCGTAGCAGTGCAGACGTGGTTTGTTGTCCTCTCATTTGCTTTTTGTCTTTTTTCTCTTCTATTTTTAAATTAAATAAACCTTCCGATAACCCGCCTCACTCAATGAGACACGGATCCACTATTTCTTTTAGAGCTTATAGCCAGAACCTCCATTATAAGCAAGCCTTCAGAAGCTAACCAGCTACTAGCTATTTAGTCATTGTTAGCCACTGCTAGTGGCCTTTGCCTTCTGCACAGGCACCAAACATTTTTTGTTATCCTGGATAATGCCTACCAGCCTCAGGACTGTTTTTCTCCACTGCAACGCCGGATTCCTGCCGTAAACCCTGGACCATTAGCCTTGAGCCAGGCCCACCTCCCGGCCTACCCTGTGATCACGCGGCTACCCAGCCGATGCCTCCCGGACATGGCTACTCCACTACTCCACCGGATACTTTCCGTAAGCTTTGAACCTTTGCAGCGGATCATCGCTACTAGCCAGCTGCTACCGAGTGGCTATAGTGGCTAAAGCCCCAGCTATCACCAGTTAGCCGCGAGCCAGGCGCATCTCCCGGTTAGTAAATGAAATTGCTATAACTCCAATACATCTTTCGCCATCTGGCCCGGCCCCTCTGTCGACACGACACGACGCCCCGCCGTACCACTACGATTGATCCGCAGACGTAATTCCATCCGCTGTGCCCTCAACCGGCCGATGCCGGTGTTGGAGCAGACGCTTCTACCTACCCAGGCCTGCTAACTTTTCTCTCGCATGCTAGAGTAGTAACGACTACGCCACGGCTTCCCTGCTCCATCTATTGCTGTTCACTAAACCCTATGATCACTTGGCTACATAGCTGATGCCTGCTGGACTGGTCATTTAACATGGTAGGGGTGGGTGACAGGGTAGCCTAGGGGTTAGAGCATTGGACTAGTAACCGGAAGGTTGCAAGTTCAAACACCTGAGCTGACAAGGTACAAATATGTCATTCTGAACAGGCAGTTAAACCACTGTTCCTAGGCCATCATTGAAAATAAACATTTGTTCTTCACTGACTTGCCTGGTTAAATGAAGGTAAAAAATGGTACTCCATTCTAGCACCGAACTCAGGCCCTGAGTTACTAACCCAGCCCTTCTCTGCCCATTCATTTCCATTACATTTAAGTCATTTAGCAGACGCTCTTATCCAGAGCGACTTACAAATTGGTGAATTCACCTTCTGACATCCAGTGGAACAGCCACTTTCCATTTTACCTGTTGTTGTCGTAGCTGATTAGCTGTTGCTGTCTTACCCGTTGTTGTCTTAGCTTGCTCTCCCAATCAACACCTGTGATTGCTTTATGCCTCGCTTTATGTCTCTCTCAAATATGCCTTGTTTACTTGTATACTGTTGTTTAGGATAGCTATCATTGTTTTAGTTTACAGTGGATCCCCTCGTACGACTCTACATGCCTCAGATTCCTCATTTGTCCCACCACACACACATGCGTTAACCTCACCCAGTATAACCAGCACGTCCAGAGATGCAACCTCTCAATGCCTAGGTTTACCTCCGCTGTACCCGCACCCCACCATACCCCTGTCTGCACATTATGCCCTGAATCTATTCTACCATGCCCAGAAATCTGCTCCTTTTATTCTCTGTCTCCAACGCACCAGATGACCAGTTTTGATAGCCTTTAGCCGTACCCTCATCCTACTCCTCTGTTCCTCGGGTGATGTGAAGGTTAAAAGCCCTGCGTGTCCCCAGGCACTCTCAGTTGTTGACTTCTGTAATCAAAAAAGCTTTGGTTTCATGCATGTTAACATCAGAAGCCTCCTCCCTAAATTTGTTTTACTCACTGATTTAGTACACTCCGCCAACCCTGATGTTCTTGCCATGTCGGAAGGCCACCAAAAATTTGGAGATTTCCATACCCAACCACAACCTTTTCCGTCAAGATAGAACGGCCAAAGGGGGAGGAGTTGCAATATACTGCAGAGATAGCTTGCAAAGTTCTGTCAAACTTTCCAGGTCAGATTAACCCAGATTAATTCATCGGACTGCCATATGGTGAAGCGTGATTCATCCCTCCAGAGAATTTCCACTTCTCCAGAGTCCAATGGCGGCGAGCTTTACACCGTTCCAGCCAAAGCTTGGCATTGCGCATAGTGATCTTAGGCTTGTGTGCGGCTGCTCGGCCATGGAAACCCATTTCATGAAGCTCCAGATGAACAGTTCTTCTGCTGACTTTGCTTCCAGAGGCAGAATGGAACTCAGTTGGGAGTGTTGCTATCGAGGCCAGATTATTTTTGAGTGCTACACGCTTCAGCACTCAGCGGTCCTGTTCTGTGAGTTTGTGTGGCCTACGACTTCATGGCTGAGCCGTTGTTGCTCCTAGATGTTTCCACTTCACAATAACATCACTTAAAGGGGCAGCTCCAGCAGGACAAAAATTTGATGAACTGGCTTGTTGGAAATGAGGCATCCTATGGCAGTGCCACGTTGAAAGTCACTGAGCTCTTCAGTAAGGCCATTCTACTGACAATGTTTGTGTATGGAGATGTCATGTCTGTGTGCTCGATTCTATACACCTATCAGCAATGGGTGTGGCTGAAATAGCCAAATCCACTCATTTGAAGCAGTGTCCACATACTTTTGTAAATATAGTGTACTAATGGCCTGGCGTTACTTTAAGACGTATATGTTGTGGTGGGTTATGGTTAGTGTTAGGGTCCTGTGATCTCTAACCTGTGGTTAGGGTGAGTTTGGATTAGGGTGAGGCATGATGGGGGGATTTGAAGTTTATAAACCATTTGGAGGGTTAGGGTTATGGTTAGGATTAGGGTGAGCTATCAGGACCATTAGTGTGACCATGGTAGGGGGGGGTCTGAAGTTTAGGAACCAGTTGGAGGCATCAGACGGTCCAGCACCATGTGTGGAATGAACAAAATGTTTAAAACACTCAGGTTGTTAGAGTAGTGATCTAGCACTGAGTCACCATGGTAACAGATTGTTCTATTGAACTATAGGTTAACTATAAGGGTCAGGTTTCAGGGTTCCAGTAGAGAACATCTGTCTTCTCATGCAGAAAGAATGCAGGATTATAGTCACAGTACCTTCAGAAAGTATTCACACCTCTTGACTTTTTCCACATTTCGTTGTGTTACAGGCTGAATTTCTACTGAATTAAATTGAGATTATTTTGTCACTGGCCTACACACAATACCCCATAATGTCAAAGTGGAATTATGTTTTACGAATGTATTTTTATTACAAATGATATGCTGAAATGTCAATACGTATTAAACCCTTTGGTTATGGCAAGCCTAAATCATTTCAGGAGTAACAATGTGATTAACAAGTCACATAATGAGTTGCATTCACTCATTCTGTGTGAAATTAAACGGTTTTACATGATTTCTAAATGACTACCTCATCTCTGTACCCCACACATAAAATGATCTGTATGGTCCCTGAGTCGAGCAGTGAATTTCAACCACAAAGACCAGAGAGGCTATCCAATGCCTCGCAAAGAAGGGAACCTATTGGTAGATTACATAGATATAGCCACATTACATAGATACAGATACAGTACATAGATACAGATACATTACATAGATACAGTACATAGATACAGATACAGTACATAGATACATTACATAGATACAGATACAGTACATAGATATAGATATATTACATAGATACAGGACATAGATACAGTACATAGATACATTACATAGATACAGATACATTACAAAGATACAGTTTTTATTTATTTACTTTTCTGCTCTTTTGCACACCAATATCTCTACCTGTACATGATCATTTATCAATCCAGTGTTAATCTGCAATATTGTAATTATTCGCCTACCTCCTCATGTCTTTTGCACACATTGTATATAGACTCCCCTTTTTTTCTACTGTGTTATTGACTTGTTAATTGTTTACTCCATGTGTAACTCTGTGTTGTCTGTTCACACTGCTATGCTTTATCTTGGCCAGGTCGCAGTTGTAAATGAGAACTTGTTCTCAACTACCCTACCTGGTTAAATAAAGGTGAAATAAAAAAAATAAAAAAAAACATTACATAGATACAGTACATAGATACAGATACATTACATAGATAGAGATACATTACATAGATACAGTACATAGATACAGATACATTACATAGATACTAATACATTACATAGATACATTACATAGATACATTACATCTGCCAGTCAGCCAGACTCTTCCAGATCTGCCAGTCAGCCAGACTCTTCCAGATCTGCCAGTCAGCCAGACTCTTCCAGATCTGCCAGTCTGCCAGACTCTTCCAGATCTGCCAGTCAGCCAGACTCTTCCAGATCTGCCAGTCAGCCAGACTCTTCCAGATCTGCCAGTCAACCAGACTCTTCCAGATCTGCCAGTCAACCAGACTCTTCCAGATCTGCCAGTCAACCAGACTCTTCCAGATCTGCTAGTCAACCAGACTCTTCCAGATCTGCTAGTCAACCAGACTCTTCCAGATCTGCTAGTCAACCAGACTCTTCCAGATCTGCCAGTCAGCCAGGATCTGCCGGATTCAACTGTCTGGCTGGGCTTCCTCTCAGTACTGGGCTTCCTCTCAGTACTGGGCTTCCTCTCAGTGCTGGGCTTTCTCTCAGTACTGGGCTGCCCCTCAGTCCCGAGCTGCCCCTCAGTCCTGAGCTGCCCCTCAGTCCCAAGCTGCCCCTCAGTCCCGAGCTTCCCCTCAGTCCCGAGCTGCCTCAGTCCCGAGCTGCCCCTCAGTCACGAGCTGCTCCTCAGTTCAGTGGCGTTCTGGGTGAGGACTATTCGGCCATGGTCGGCGGCGAGGGTGGATCATCCCAGGACGCGAAGGGGAGGAACTATGACATTTATGGAGTGGGGTCCACGTCCCAAGCCGGAACCGCCCCCATGGACAGACGCCCACCCGGACCCTCCCTATGGTTTTGAGGTGCGTCCGGGAGTCCGCACCTTAGGGGGGGGGTCCTGTCACGCCTTGGTCTTAGTATTTTGTGTTTTCGTTAATTAGTTGGTCAGGCCAGGGTGTGACATGGGTTTATATTGTTGTATTTCTTAGTGTTTTTTTTTTAGTATTTGGGATTGCGGCTGAGTAGGGGTGTTGTATAGGCTTGGCTGCCTGAGGCGGTTCTCAATCAGAGTCAGGTGATTCTCGTTGTCTCTGATTGGGAACCGTATTTAGGTAGCCAGGATTTCACTTTGTATTTCGTGGGTGATTGTTCCTGTCTCTGTGTAGTGTTCACCAGATAGGCTGTAATAGGTTTCACGTTCCGTTTTGTTGTTTTTGTATTTATAAGTTATTTCGTGTATCGTCATTTGTTCCATTAAAGAACATGAGTAACCAACACGCTGCATTTCGGTCCGACTTTCTTTCGACAAACAAAGAACGCCGTTACAAGGTGAGACTCTCACGAACATGTACATGCCAGTTGTTTTGCTCTAGGATGCCCACAGGTTTCACAGGACTAGTCTGAAGGTCCCTCAATACCAGTAGAAATAATATATGGAAGTATATATGGAGACTGTTAAGTTCCAAAAATAAGGGGTTAAATACATGTGACATAACAATTGATCTTTCTGATGTTGCCTGATCTTTCTGATGTTGCCTGATCTGTCTGATGTTGCCTGATCTTTCTGATGTTGCCTGATCTTTCTGATGTTGCCTGATCTGTCTGATGTTGCCTGATCTTTCTGATGTTGCCTGATCTTTCTGATGTTGCCTGATCTTTCTGATGTTTTCTGATGTTGCCTTATCTTTCTGATGTTGCCTGATCTTTCTGATGTTGCCTGATCTTTCTGATGTTGCCTGATGTTGCCTTATCTTTCTGATGTTGCCTGATCTGTCTGATGTTGCCTGATCTGTCTGATGTTGCCTGATCTGTCTGATGTTGCCTGATTGTTCTGATGTTGCCTGATCTTTCTGATATCGCTCACAAGTAGGACGGACACTTCAGAACAAAGTTCCTAATGATTTCCTGTTGTTCCATGTTTCCAATGCGTTTGTAATGGCTAATAGCACGAAGGCCAAACATAAATACAAATATTCTATATTTCTTTGATACTTCAAGGTGTCCTAAAATTCAAAATCAAGAGCAAAATGATCCTTGGTATGACTTTCTTAAAACAGTTCCATATAGCTTAGACTCTGATGGGCAAACCCATCTCCCTATGTAACTAGCTCTGGCTGTGAGCGGCAGCACCCCAGCACGTCTGAAATGTATGGGTTAGGGTTAGATATGTGTTCGTTATGCAGCAAGTTGACCTGCCCATCTTTAGGGAGCGTTTCTAAATGGCTGCAATTTTCCGCTGAGCAGGGAGGTCAGCCACCGTCATGGCAGCAGGTGACTGCAGGAGGGGGTCAGGGGGACAGGGGAGGAGGAGTAGGAAAGGAGGTCTGAATCTTAGTGTGAGGAGGTGAAACCCTCCTTCCTTCCCTCCTCTCTTCTCCTCTCCTCCTCTCCCCTGTTGAAGGTGTCATCTCTTGTTACAGGGCCTGTATCCCCTCCGGTGTTGGAATGTGCCATGTGTATAGTGCATTATTAGTGCTGTATACCGTGCTTATAGGACTTAAATTGTCCACTCTCTTCTCTACTCAGGTCCAAGAGTTGTGAATGTGGTAATCGTCTTCACTTTGCGGTCATACCTCTGTAATATTTCCTTTATCAATCCACCTCAGTGAAACACAGCTTTCATTTGACGCCTGCAAAGGAATTATTATTTAATTTAATTTTTTTCATTTTATTTCACCTTTATTTAACCAGGTAGGCTAGTTGAGAACAAGTTCTCATTTGCAACTGCGACCTGGCCAAGATAAAGCATAGCATTGTGAACAGACAACACAGAGTTACACATGGAGTAAACAATTAACAAGTCAATAACACAGTAGAAAAAAAGGGGAGTCTATATACAATGTGTGCAAAAGGCATGAGGAGGTAGGCGAATAATTACAATATTGCAGATTAACACTGGAGTGATAAATGATCAGATGATCATGTACAGGTAGAGATATTGGTGTGCAAAAGAGCAGAAAAGTAAATAAATAAAAACTGTGGGGATGAGGTAAGTGAAAATGGGTGGGCTATTTACCAATAGATTATGTACAGCTGCAGCGATCGGTTAGCTGCTCAGATAGCTGATGTTTGAAGTTGGTGAGGGAGATAAAAGTCTCCAACTTCAGCGATTTTTGCAATTCGTCACAGAGAGCAGAGTACTGGAACGAAAGGCGGCCGAATGAGGTGTTGGCTTTAGGGATGATCAGTGAGATACACCTGCTGGAGCGTGTGCTACGGATGGTTGTTGCCATCGTGACCAGTGAACTGAGCTTTACCTAGCATGGCCTTGTAGATGACCTGGAGCCAGTGGGTCTTGCGACGAATATGTAGCGAGGGCCAGCCGACTAGAGCAGTGGTGGGTAGTATAAGGTGCTTTAGTGACGAAGCGAATGGCACTGTGATAAACTGCATCCAGTTTGCTGAGAAGAGGGTTGGAAGCAATTTTGTAGATGACATCGCCGAAGTCGAGGATCGGTAGGATAGTCAGTTTTACTAGGGTAAGCTTGGCAGCGTGAGTGAAGGAGGCTTTGTTACGGAATAGGAAGCCAACTCTTGATTTGATTTTCGATTGGAGATGTTTGATATGGGTCTGGAAGGAGAGTTTGCAGTCTAGCCAGACACCAAGGTACTTATAGATGTCCACATATTCAAGGTCGGAACCATCCAGTGTGGTGATGCTAGTCGGGCATGCGGGTGCAGGCAGCGATCGGTTGAAAAGCATGCATTTGGTTTTACTAGCGTTTAAGAGCAGTTGGAGGCCACGGAAGAAGTGTTGTATGGCATTGAAGCTCGTTTGGAGGTTAGATAGCACAGTGTCCAAGGACGGGCCGAAAGTATAGAGAATGGTGTCGTCTGCGTAGAGGTGGATCAGGGAATCGCCCACAGCAAGAGCAACATCATTGATATATACAGAGAAAAGAGTCGACCCGAGAATTGAACCCTGTGGCACCCCCATAGAGACTGCCAGAGGACTGGACAGCATGCCCTCCGATTTGACACACTGAACTCTGTCTGCAAAGTAATTGGTGAACCAGGCAAGGCAGTCATCCGAAAAACCGAGGCTACTGAGTCTGACGATAAGAATATGGTGATTACCAGAGTCGAAAGCCTTGGCAAGGTCGATGAAGACGGCTGCACAGTACTGTCTTTTATCGATGGCGGTTATGATGTCGTTTAGTACCTTGAGTGTGGCTGAGGTGCACCAGTGACCGGCTCGGAAACCAGATTGCAAAGCGGAGAAGGTACGGTGGGATTCGAGATGGTCAGTGACCTGTTTGTTGACTTGGCTTTCGAAGACCTTAGATAGGCAAGGCAGAATGGATATAGGTCTGTAACAGTTTGGGTCCAGGGTGTCTCCCCCTTTGAAGAGGGGGATGACTGCGGCAGCTTTCCAATCCTTGCGGATCTCAGACGATATGAAAGAGAGGTTGAACAGGCTGGTAATAGGGGTTGCGACAATGGCGGCGGATAGTTTCAGAAATAGAGGGTCCAGATTGTCAAGCCCAGCTGATTTATACGGGTCCAGGTTTTGCAGCTCTTTCAGAACATCTGCTATCTGGATTTGGGTAAAGGAGAACCTGGAGAGGCTTGGGCGAGGAGCTGCGGGGGGGCCGGAGCTGTTGGCCGAGGTTGGAGTAGCCAGGCGGAAGGCCTGGCCAGCCGTTGAGAAATGCTTGTTGAAGTTTTCAATAATCATGGATTTGTCGGTGGTGACCGTGTTCCCTAGCCTCAGTGCAGTGGGCAGCTGGGAGGAGGTGCTCTTGTTCTCCATGGACTTCACAGTGTCCCAGAACTTTTTTTGGAGTTGGAGCTACAGAACTTCTGCCTGAAGAATCTGGCCTTAGCTTTCCTGACTGACTGCGTGTATTGGTTCCTGAATTCCCTGAACAGTTGCATATCGCGGGGACTGTTCGATGCTATTGCAGTCCGCCACAGGATGTTTTTGTGCTGGTCGAGGGCAGTCAGGTCTGGAGTGAACCAAGGGCTGTATCTGTTCTAAGTTCTGCATTTTTTGAACGGAGCATGCTTATCTAAAATGGTGAGGAAGTTACTCTTAAAGAATGACCAGGCATCCTCAACTGACGGGATGAGGTCAATGTCCTTCCAGGATACCCGGGCCAGGTTGATTAGAAAGGCCTGCTCACAGAAGTGTTTTAGGGAGCATTTGACAGTGATGAGGGGTGGTCGTTTGACTGCGGCACCATAGCGGATACAGGCAATGAGGCAGTGTTCGCTGAGATCCTGATTGAAGACAGCGGAGGTGTATTTGGAGGGCCAGTTGGTCAGGATGACGTCTATGAGGGTGCCCTTGCTTACAGAGTTAGGGTTGTACCTGGTGGGTTCCTTGATGATTTGTGTGAGATTGAGGGCATCTAGATTAGATTGTAGGACTGCCGGGGTGTTAAGCATATCCCAGTTTAGGTCACCTAACAGAACAAACTCTGAAGCTAGATGGGGGGCAATCAATTCACAAATGGTGTCCAGGGCACAGCTGGGAGCTGAGGGGGGTCGGTAGCAGGCGGCAACAGTGAGAGACTTATTTCTGGAGAGAGTAATTTTCAGAATTAGTAGTTCGAACTGTTTGGGTATGGACCTGGAAAGTATGACATTACTTTGCAGGCTATCTCTGCAGTAGACTGCAACTCCTCCCCTTTGGCAGTTCTATCTTGACGGAAGATGTTATAGTTGGGTATGGAAATCTCTGAATTTTTGGTGGCCTTCCTGAGCCAGGATTCAGACACGGCAAGGACATCAGGGTTAGCAGAGTGTGCTAAAGCAGTGAGTAAAACAAACTTAGGGAGGAGGCTTCTGATGTTGACATGCATGAAACCAAGGCTTTTTCGATCACAGAAGTCAACAAATGAGGGTGCCTGGGGACATGCAGGGCCTGGGTTTACCCCCACATCACCCGCGGAACAGAGAAGGAGTAGTATGAGGGTGCGGCTAAAGGCTATCAAAACTGGTCGCCTAGAGCGTTGGGGACAGAGAATAAGAGGAGCAGGTTTCAGGGCATGGTAGAATATATTCAGGGCATAATGCGCAGACAGGGGTATAGTGGGGTGCGGGTACGGCGGAGGTAAGCCCAGGCACTGGGTGATGATGAGAGAGGTTTTATCTCTGGACATGCTGGTTGTAATGGGTGAGATCACCGCATATGTGGGAGGTGGGACAAAGGAGGTGTCAGGGGTATGAGGAGTGGGACAAGGGGCTCCATTGTGAACTAAAATAATGATAACTAACCTGAGCAACAGTATACAAGGCATATTGACATTTGAGAGAGACATACAGCGAGGCATACTGTAATCACAGGTGTTGAACTGGGAAAGCTAGCTAAAACAGTGGGTGAGACAACAGCTAATCAGCTAGCATAACAACAGCAGGTAAGATGGCATTGACTAGGCAATAGGGCCGACAGATAAAACAAACAAGCAGAATGGAGTGATTAATGGACAGTCCAGCGTGCATCAGCTATGTAGCCAAGTGATCAGAGTCCAGGGGGCAGCGGTGGATGGGGCAGGGGGGCTGGACTGGCGAGTGTTATCCAGGTTAAAAAACTAACAATGACTAAATAGCTTGTAGCTAGTTAGCTGGTTAGCTTCTGGAGGTTCTTGAGTGTGTTCTAAAAATTAAAAATAATAGCGATTCCATATCACATTGGGTGAGGCAGGTTTCCGGAAGGTATAAACAAATTTTAAAAAATCGGGAAGAGATAGAAAGTACATATGGGCCACTGCCTGTTTGTGACGCGGCGATGCAGACGGTTAGCAGGCCTTTGCTAACAAGCTAACAGATTAGCAGGCCTGTGCTAACAAGCTAACATATTAGCAGGCCGGGGTAAACAAGGTAGTATTTAGCAGACCTGGGCTAAACAAGCTAGCAGTTACATTTTTACATTTACATTTAAGTCATTTAGCAGACGCTCTTATCCAGAGCGACTTACAAATTGGTGAATTCACCTTCTGACATCCAGTGGAACAGCCACTTTACAATAGTGCATCTAAATCATTTAAGGGGGGTGAGAAGGATTACTTATCCTATCCTAGGTATTCCTTGAAGAGGTGGGGTTTCAGGTGTCTCCGGAAGGTGGTGATTGACTCCGCTGTCCTGGCGTCGTGAGGGAGTTTATTCCAACATTGTGGGGCCAGAGCAGCGAACAGTTTTGACTGGGCTGAGCGGGAACTGTACTTCCTCAGTGGTAGGGAGGCGAGCAGGCCAGAGGTGGATGAACGCAGTGCCCTTGTTTGGGTGTAGGGCCTGATCAGAGCCTGGAGGTACTGCGGTGCCGTTCCCCTCACAGCTCCATAGGCAAGCACCATGGTCTTGTACCGGATGCGAGCTTCAACTGGAAGCCAGTGGAGAGAGCGGAGGAGCGGGGTGACGTGAGAGAACTTGGGAAGGTTGAACACCAGACGGGCTGCGGCGTTCTGGATGAGTTGTAGGGGTTTAATGGCACAGGCAGGGAGCCCAGCCAACAGCGAGTTGCAGTAATGCAGACGGGAGATGACAAGTGCCTGGATTAGGACCTGCGCCGCTTCCTGTGTGAGGCAGGGTCGTACTCTGCGGATGTTGTAGAGCATGAACCTACAGGAACGGGCCACCGCCATGATGTTAGTTGAGAACGACAGGGTGTTGTCCAGGATCACGCCAAGGTTCTTAGCGCTCTGGGAGGAGGACAAAATGGAGTTGTCAACCGTGATGGCAGTTAGCATGCCGAATTAGCAAGCAATGAGATAGCGAGGGCTAGAGAGTTAGCCTTTGGAGGACGTCGCTATGGGGTGAGTCTGTTTATTCCTCTTCATGCAGTGACATTGATAGACCGGTCGTGGGTCCGGGTATTGTAGCCCAGGAGTATGCTAGGAGCACAGGAGCTCTGGCCGGGCTAGCGTCAAGCTACGTGGGTGGAAACGCTGGCCAGGAGTAATCAACCAGGGTTGCGGTTTAGCTCGATAGCTAGTTGTGAAGATCCAGCTGAGAAATGTTCCGTTTGCGGTGGGAATCCGGGGTTAAAAAAAATAAATAGGTCCGTTATGCTCTGGTTAGCGTTGCGTTGTTCGAACTGGCGAGAGCTTTCCGAGCTAAGGGTTAGCTGATGACCGGTTAGCTGAAGACCGCTAGCATAGCTGGTAGTTAGCTGGCTAGCTTCAGTTGAGGGGTACCGGTTCCAAAGTAAATATAAATACTTTAGGAAAAGTAGCTACATTGGGTGAGGCGGGTTGCAGGAGAGTATTTGGAAGCTAGCAAAATGTTTTTAAAGATATGCGAAGAAAAATATCTAAAAACATATCTAAAAATATCTAAAACGAAAGAGAGACGATATTTACAGAGAGACGATACGACAGGACGACTTACTGCTACGCCATCTTGGACAGTTCAGCCTTCTCGCTTTCGCTCTCTCCCCATCTCTCTCTTCCTCTCTCTCTCTCCCCATCTCTCTCTTCCCCTCGCTCTCTCCCCATCTCTCTCTTCCTCTCACTCTCTCCCCATCTCTCTCTTCCTCTCTCTCTCTCCCCATCTCTCTCTTCCTCTCTCTCTCTTCCCATCTCTCTCTTCCCTTCGCTCTCTCCCCATCTCTCTCTTCCTTGCCCGCTTTGAGGACAATACGGCCTGCAACGGAAACATGCGGTCTCTCCTTCACTGCCGCTGAGGTGAGTAAAACATTTAAACGTGTTAACCCTCGCAAGGCTGCAGGCCCAGACGGCATCCCCAGCCACGCCCTCAGAGCATGCGCAGACCAGCTGGCTGGTGTGTTTACGGACATATTCAATCAATCCCTATACCAGTCTGCTGTTCCCACATGCTTCAAGAGGGCCAACATTGTTCCTGTTCCCAAGAAAGCTAAGGTAACTGAGCTAAACGACTACCGCCCCGTAGCACTCACTTCCGTCATCATGAAGCGCTTTGAGAGACTAGTCAAGGACCATATCACCTCCACCCTACCTGACACACTAGACCAACTCCAATTTGCTTACCGCTCAAATAGGTCCACAGACGATGCAATCTCAACCACACTGCACACTGCCCTAACCCATCTGGACAAGAGGAATACCTATGTGAGAATGCTGTTCATCAACTACAGCTCGGCATTCAACACCATAGTACCCTCCAAGCTCGTCATCAAGCTCGAGACCCTGGGTCTCGACCCCGCCCTGTGCAACTGGGTACTGGACTTTCTGACGGGCCACCCCCAGGTGGTGAGGGTAGGTAACAACATCTCCTCCCCGCTGATCCTCAACACTGGGGCCCCACAAGGGTGCATTCTGAGCCCTCTCCTGTACTCCCTGTTCACCCACGACTGCGTGGCCACGCACGCCTCCAACTCAATCATCAAGTTTGCGGACGACACAACAGTGGTAGGCTTGATTACCAACAACGACGAGACGGCCTACAGGGAGGAGGTTAGGGCCCTCGGAGTGTGGTGTCAGGAAAATAACCTCACACTCAACGTCAACAAAACTAAGGAGATGATTGTGGACTTCAGGAAACAGCAGAGGGAACACCCCCCTATCCACATCGATGGAACAGTAGTGGAGAGAGTAGGAAGTTTTAAGTTCCTCGGCATACACATCACAGACAAACTGAATTGGTCCACTCACACAGACAGCATCGTGAAGAAGGCGCAGAAGCGCCTCTTCAACCTCAGGAGGCTGAAGAAATTCGGCTTGTCACCAAAAGCACTCACAAACTTCTACAGATGCACAATCAAGAGCATCCTGGCGGGCTGTATCACCGCCTGGTACGGCAACTGCTCCACCCTCAACCGTAAGACTCTCCAGAGGGTAGTGAGGTCTGCACAACGCATCACCGGGGGCAAACTACCTGCCCTCCAGGACACCTACACCACCCGATGTTACAGGAAGGCCATAAAGATCATCAAGGACATCAACCACCCGAGCCACTGCCTGTTCACCCCGCTATCATCCAGAAGGCGAGGTCAGTACAGGTGCATCAAAGCTGGGACCGAGAGACTGAAAAACATCTTCTATCTCAAGGCCATCAGACTGTTAAACAGCCACCACTAACATTGAGTGGCTGCTGCCAACACACTGACACTGACTCAACTCCAGCCACTTTAATAATGGGAATTGATGGGAAATGATGTAAATATATCACTAGCCACTTTAAACAATGCTACCTTATATAATGTTACTTACCCTACATTATTCATCTCATATGCATACGTATATACTGAACTCTATATCATCGACTGCATCCTTATGTAATACATGTATCACTAGCCACTTTAACTATGCCACTTTGTTTACATACTCATCTCATATGTATATACTGTACTCGATACCATCTACTGTATCTTGCCTATGCTGCTCTGTACCATCACTCATTCATATATCCTTATGTGCATATTCTTTATCCCCTTAAACTGTGTATAAGACAGTAGTTTAGGAATTGTTAGTTAGATTACTTGTTGGTTATTACTGCATTGTCGGAACTAGAAGCACAGGCATTTCACTACACTCGCATTAACATCTGCTAACCATGTGTATGTGACAAATAAAATTTGATTTGATTCCTCTCGCTCTCTCTCTCCCCATCTCTTTCTTCCTCTCTCTCTCTCTTCCTCTCGCTCTCTCCCCATCTCTCTCTTCCTCTCTCGCTCTCCATTTCTCTCTCTTCCTCTCAATTCAAAGGGGCTTTATTGGCATGGGAAGCACATTTTTACAAGTAAGTGAAGTAAACAATAAACAAAAGTGAGAAGAAACCTCTCTCTCTCCATTTCTCTCTTCCTCTCTCTCCATTGGGGCAGCAGCGTAGCCTAGTGGTTAGAGCATTGGACTAGTAACCGGAATGTTGCAAGTTCAAACCCCCAAGCTGACAAGGTACAGCTCTGTCATTCTGCCCCTGAACAGGCAGTTAACCCACTGTTCCTTGGCCATCATTGAAAATAAGAATTTGTTCTTAACTGACTTGCCTAGTTAATTAAAGGTAAAATAAAAATTTCTCTCTCCCCCTCTCTCTATATATATATATATCTCTCTCTCACTCACTATTCCTCTCTCCACTCTGTGTCTTAAACACTTCTGGCATGTTTTGGAATCTCTCACTGAGATCAAGTATTTGCGAGGTATCGACTTACATCTCTTTCTTCCCTCAATTTGCAGTGAGGCTGGGGTGACAAAAGAACCCAACTCCCCATAAATCGCCTCAAATACCTGTTTGATATTGTGCCAGAAGGTATCATCTAGCTGGCTGCTGCCCAGAAGCGGGAGAGAGAGCAAGGGAGAGAGAGAGCGCGAGAGAGGGAACACAGTTGGACTCTGATCCGGCTGTAATGAGGTAGAAACACAGCCGGTCTGGACAGAGAAGGGACAACCACATTATTGCTAGGCCCAAATCTATTCTCAATATCTTTGATTCAGCCTGATATTCAGCATGCTATGGAATATGATTGATTGGGTGTGAGGAGAGTATCCGTGGTGTGTGTGTGTGTAATTCTGCTTTTGGCGTTACTTGATGAGTTCTTCGATTTCCACCGCACTTTCAGCATCTAGCCCCCTCTGCCTCTTAACAGGAGCCCTGACAAGTAAACAGCATCAAAATTACTTTGATAGCTCCGCTACGTTGAGAGAGAGAAATAGAGAGAGGGTGTTGGTATTGGCCCGACAATACATTCTCTGAGATGTGATTGGTGGAGGCCAGGGACAATACATTCACAGAGCTGTGACTGGCAGAGTCCATGGCAAATACATTCTCTGATCTGTGATTGGTGGTGTTCATGGCAAATACATTCTCTGAGATGTGATTGGTGGTGTTCATGGCAAATACATTCTCTGAGATGTGATTGGTGGTGTCCATGGCAAATACATTCTCTGAGATGTGATTGGTGGTGTCCATGGCAAATACATTCTCTGAGATGTGATTGGTGGTGTCCATGGCAAATACATTCTCTGAGATGTGATTGGTGGTGTCCATGGCAAATACATTCTCTGAGATGTGATTGGTGGTGTTCATGGCAAATACATTCTCTGAGATGTCCATGGCAAATACATTCTCTGACATGTGATTGGTGAAGGCCAGGGCCTATGCTTTCTTTGAGCTGTGATTTTGTGTTTGTATTTTATTAATGATCCCCATTAGTTCCTGACAAGGCAGCAGCTACTCTTCCTGGGGTTTATTATGGGTCCCCATTAGTTCCTGCCAAGGCAGCAGCTACTCTTCCTGGGGTTTATTATGGATCCCCATTCGTTCCTGCCAAGGCAGCAGCTACTCTTCCTGGGGTTTAATTATGGATCCCCATTAGTTCCTGTCAAGGGAGCAGCTACTCTGCCTGGGGTTTATTATGGATCCCCATTAGTTCCTGCCAAGGCAGCATCTACTCTTCCTGGGGTTTATTATGGATCCCCATTTGTTCCTGCCAAGGCAGCAGCTATTCTTCCTGGGGTTTAATTATGGATCCCCATTAGTTCCTGTCAAGGGAGCAGCTACTCTGCCTGGGGTTTATTATGGATCCCGATTAGTTCCTGACAAGGCAGCAGCTACTCTTCCTGGGGTTTAATTATGGATCCCCATTAGTTCCTGTCAAGGGAGCAGCTACTCTGACTGGGGTTTACCATGGATCCCCATTAGTTCCTGCCAAGGCAGCAGCTACTCTTCCTGGGGTTTATTATGGATACCCATTAGTTCCTGCAGAGGCAGCAGCTACTCTTCCTGGGGTTTATTGTGAATCCTTGTTAGTTCCTGCCAAGGCAGCAGCTACTATTCCTGGGGTTTATTATGGATCCCCATTAGTTCCTGACAAGGCAGCAGCTACTCTTCTTGGGGTTTATTGTGAATCCCCATTAGTTCCTGCCAGGGCAGCAGCTACTCTTCTTGGGGTTTATTATGGATCCCCATTAGTTCCTGACAAGGCAGCAGCTACTCTTCTTGGGGTTTATTGTGAATCCCCATTAGTTCCTGCCAAGGCAGCAGCTACTCTTCTTGGGGTTTATTGTGAATCCCCATTATTTCCTGCCAAGGCAGCAGCTTCTTTTCCTGGGGTTTATTATGGATCACCATTAGTTCCTTTAGGGGGAGCAGCTACTCTTCCAGGGGTTTATTATGGATCACCATTAGTTCCTTTAGGGGGAGAAGCTACTCTTCCTGGGGTTTATTATGGATCACCATTAGTTCCTTTAGAGGGAGCAGCTACGCTTCCTGGGGTTTATTATGGATCAACATTAGTTCCTGTAGGGGCAGCAGCTACTCTTCCTGGGGTTTATTATGGATCAACATTAGTTCCTGTAGGGGGAGCAGCTACTCTTCCTGGGGTTTATTATGGATCAACATTAGTTCCTGTAGGGGGAGCAGCTACTCTTCCTGGGGTTTATTATGGATCACCATTAGTTCCTTTAGGGGGAGCAGCTACTCTTCCTGGGGCTTATTATGGATCACCATTAGTTCCTTTAGAGGGAGCAGCTACTCTTCCTGTGGTTTATTATGGATCACCATTAGTTCCTTTAGAGGGAGCAGCTACGCTTCCTGGGCATTATTACTGATCACCATTAGTTCCTTTAGGGGGAGAAGCTACTCTTCCTGGGGTTTATTATGGATCACCATTAGTTCCTTTAGAGGGAGCAGCTACTCTTCCTGGGCATTATTACTGATTCCCATTAGTTCCTTTAGGGGGAGCAGCTACTCTTCCTGTGGTTTATTATGGATCAACATTAGTTCCTGTAGGGGCAGCAGCTACTCTTCCTGGGGTTTATTATGGATCAACATTAGTTCCTGTAGGGGGAGCAGATACTCTTCCTGGGGTTTATTATGGATCAACATTAGTTCCTGACAAGCCAGCAGCTACTCTTCCTGGGCATTATTACTGATTCCCATTAGATCCTGTCAAGGCAGCAGCTACTCTTCCTGGGGTTTATTATGGATCACCATTAGTTCCTTTAGGGGCAGCAGCTACTCTTCCTGTGGTTTATTATGGATCACCATTAGTTCCTTTAGGGGGAGCAGCTACTCTTCCAGGGGTGTATTACTGATTCCCATTAGATCCTGTGAAGGCAGCAGCTACTCTTCCTGTGGTTTATTATGGATCACCATTAGTTCCTTTAGGGGGAGCAGCTACTCTTCCTGAGCATTATTACTGATTCCCATTAGATCCTGTCAAGGCAGCAGCTACTCTTCCTGGAGTCCAAACACTTATTAAGACACTTACAGTACATCACTCATAAAACAACAGATAAAACAGTACACCAGGTCTACAATTTTATCCCTGATGTCCACAGCTCTCTGGTCTTGGCCATTGTGGAGAGTTTGGAGTCTGTTTGATTGAGTGTGTGGACAGGTGTCTTTTATACAGGTAACGAGTTCAAACAGGTGCAGTTAATACAGGTAATGAGTGGAGAACAGGAGGACTTCTTAAGGAAAAACTAACAGGTCTGTGAGAGCCGGAATTCTTACTGGTTGGTAGGTGATCCAATACTTATGTCATGCAATAAAGTGCAAAATAATTACTTAAAAATCATACAATGTGATTTTCTGGATTTTTGTTTTAGATTCCGTCTCTCACCGTTGACGTGATAAATGATAAAAATTACAGACCTCTACATGCTTTGTAAGTAGGAAACCCTGCAAAATCGGCAGTGTATCAAATACTTGTTCTCCCCACTGTATATGTGTGTGTTTGTACTTGTGTGTGTGTCTCTTCACAGTCCCCACTGTTCCATAAGGTGTTTAAAATAAAATAAATATATCTGATTGTACTGCTTGCATCAGTTAGAGTTCTCTGTGGAATAGAGTTCCATGTATTCATGGCTCTATGTAATACTCTGCACCTCCCACAGTCTGTTCTGGACTTGGGGATTGTGAAGAGACCTCAGGTGGCATGTCTTGTTGGGTATGCATTGATGTCCAAGCTTTGTGCTAGTAGTTTAAAACCTCTTATGGCTGAGATCGGCTAAGATCCCGTTAACGGGATTGATTTGACAACAGCCAGTTAAAGTGCAGGGCGCCAAATTCAAACAACAAATCTCATAATTAAAATTCCTCAAACATACACGTATTTCACACCATTTTAAAGATAAACTTGTTGTATATCCCACCACACTGTCCGATTTTTTTTTTTAAATGCAGCCATTTTTCCAGCTAAAGAGAGGCGTCACAAAAAGCAGAAATAGAGATAAAATGAATCACTAACCTTTAATGATCTTCATCAGATGACACTCATAGGACTTCATGTTACACAATACATGTATGTTAAGTTCGATAAAGTTCATATTTATATCCAGAAATCTCAGGTTACATTGACGCGTTATGTTCAGTAATGTTTTGCTTCCAAAACATCCGGTGATTTTGCAGAGAGCCACATCAATTTACAGAAATACTCATTAATAAACATTGATAAAAGTTACAAGGGTAATGCATGGAATTATAGATAAACCTCTCCTTAATGCAACTACTGTGTCAGATTTTAAAAAAGCTTTACGGAAAAAGTACACCATGCAATAATCTGAGTACAGCGCTCGGAGACCAAAACAAGCAATACAGATACCAGCCATGTTGTGGAGTCAACAGGTCAGAAATAGCATTATAAATATTCACTTACCTTTGATGATCTTCATCCGAATGCACTTCCAGGAATCCCAGTTCCACAATAAATGTTTGTTTTGTTCGATAAAATCCATAATTTGTGTCCAAATACCTCCTTTTTGTTCACGCGTTTAGTTCACAAATCCAAATTCACGAAGAGTAGGACAGGCGAAAAGTCAAAAAGTACCATTACAGTTCGTAGAAACATGTCAAGCGTTGTATAGAATCAATCTTTAGGATGTTTTTATCATAAATCTTCAATAATGTTTAAACCGGAGAATTCCTTTGTCTTTAGAAAGGAAAAGGAACGCAGCTACCTCTCACAGGAGTGCGCCTGACTGAGCTCATGGCATTCTGCCAGACCTCTTAGTCAATCAGCTGTTATTCTCCCCCTTCACAGTAGAAGCCTTAAACAAGGTTCTAAAGACTGTTGACATCTAGTGGAAGCCTTGGGAAGTGCAATATGACCCCATAGACACTATATATTGGATAAGCAAAGACTTGAAAACCTACAAACCTCAGATTTCCCACTTCCTGGTTGGATTTTTTTCTCAGGTTTTTACCTGCAATATGAGTTCTGTTATACTCACAGACATCATTCAAACAGTTGTAGAAACTTCAGAGTGTTTTCTGTCCAGATCTACTAATAATATGCATATCTTAGCTTCTAGGCCTGAGTAGCAGGCAGTTTACTCTGGGCACCATATTCATCCAAGCTACTCAATACTGCCCCCAGCCATAAGAAGTTAAAGAACCCTCTGGAGGCCAGGGCCAATACATTCTCTGATTGTCTGGTCATTAGATGAGATTAGAAGTTACTACAACAGAGGAAGAACACCTGGAGAATAAATTAATTAGTCTCAGTGGACCAATAGCAGGGACCCCTCCATGTTTAAACAATAGCAAGGGACCGTGCAGGGGAGTTTAAACAATAGCAGGAGACTATGCGGATGGAGTTTAATCTACAGCAGGAGAGCGTCTTGGGGAGATTAATCAATAGCAGGGGACCATCCGGAGGAGTTTAATCAATAGCAGGGGACCATCCGGGGGAGTTTAATTCACGAATGCTATGGGGGCGCGAATGCTATTGATGCTATGGGGGCGCTATTTCATTTTTGGATAAAAAGACGTGCCCGTTTTAAGTGCAATATTTTGTCACAAAAAGATGCTCGACTATGCATATAATTGGAAAGTGAACTGCAAAGATATTCTCTGTGCGTGCCCTAGAACTTGAGCTACAGCCAAAACCAAGATGAAACGGCATCCAGGAAATCAGCAGGATTTTTGAGGCTCCGTTTTCCATTGTCTCCTTATATGGCTGTGAATGCGAGAGGAATGAGCCTGCCCTTTCTGTCGTTTCCCCAAGGTGTCTGCAGCATTGTGACGTATTTGTAGGCATATCATTGGAAGATTGACCATAAGAGACCACATTTACCAGGTGTCCGCCCGGTGTCCTGCGCCGAAATTGGTGCGCAAACCTCAGCTGCAAGTATTTTTCCATGGAATTCAGAGAAGAAAGCAGGCTTCCACGAACGACATATCAATGAAGAGATATGTGAAAAAACACCTTGAGGATTGATTCCAAAAACGTTTGCCATGTTTCGGTCGATATTATGGAGTTAATTCGGAAAAAGTTTGACGTTGTTGGTGACTGAATATTCGGTTCGTTTCGGTAGCCAAATGTGATGTACAAAACGGAGCAATTTCTCCTACACAAAGATTCTTTCAGGAAAAACAGAAAATTTGCTACGTAACTGAGTTTTTTTTATTTTATTTAACCAGGCAAGTCAGTTAAGAACAAATTCTTATTTTCAATGATGGCCTGGGAACAGTGGGTTAACTGCCTGTTCAGGGGCAGAACGACCGATTTGTACCTTGTCAGCTCGGGGATTTGAACTTGCAACCTTTCGGTTACTAGTCCAATGCTCTCACCACTAGGCTACCCTGCTGCCCCAAAAGTCTCCTCATTGAAAACATCCGAAGCTCTTCAAAGGTAAATGATTTTATTTATTTGGTTATCTGGTTTTTGTGAAAATGTTGCATGCTAAATGCTACTCAAAATGCTAAGCTAGCTTTGCATACTCTTACACAAATTAGTGAATTGCTATGGTTCAAAAGCATATTTTGAAAATCTGAGATGACAGTGTTGTTAAGAAAAGGCTAAGCTTGAGAGCAGGTGCATTATTTTCATTTTATTTGCGATCTTCAGAAATCGTTAACGTTGCGTTATGCTAATGAGCCTGAGGCTTTAATCACGATCCCGGATCCGGGATGGGGAGTATCAAGAGTTAAACAATAGTCGTACCCCTCAGGGTAGTTTAAATAATAACATGGACCCATCCATAGAAGTTTAAACAATAGCCTGACCCTTCCAGGGGAGTTCAACCAATAGCACGAACCATCCAGGGGAGTTAAACAATATAATTACTTATCCGGGGGTGTTTAAGAGCAAATTCTTATTTATATTGACAGCCTACTCCTGCCAAACCCAGACAATGCTAGGCCAATTGTACGCCGCCCTATGGGACTTCTTTGTACAGGTGGATGCTTCGGCTGTGGGAATTGGAGTGGTACTGGCCAAATTGAGCCAGGAGAAGATCTCCCCGTGCTGTACCTGAGTCAGAAGCTCTTGCCCAGAGATACCAGGTACTAGACCATCGAGGAGGAGTGCCCATCCATAAATTGGGCACTAGATAGCCTCCGGTTATACCTTCTTGGGAGAGAATTTGATGTGCACACGGACCACAGAGCCCTGACCTGACATCCAGACCATGAAGGAGTATAATTATCGCGTGACCAAGTGGTATCTGGAGCTCCAGCCCTTCCGGTTCTGTGTCCGTCACAAGGCAGGAAAATAAAATGTCATGATTGGACAACCTATCCCGGCTTCCGAACCTGGTCCCTTCGAGAGAGGAGTAAGGTAATGTGACGGAGAAGTCCGTCACTGGCCGCGGGCATCATTTGGAAAACTAACACACCCACACACACACACACACTCATCTCCCCCTTCCTGCTCCATTTTCAGCTACCTTAACTTGTGTGTCGACCCAAATTGTTAACTTAGCGATCTCAGTTCATACATTACACACATTATTCTAAACTCCCTTCAGTAACAGTTTGATATGGTATAAGGAAAATGCAGACAAGCTTTCACGTTCATTTTAAGTGATGTTTGTTGTACTTATCAATGTTATGGATGAGCACTCTGTTTCTGTCCCTCTCTCTCATCTCTGGAGCTTCCGGGTATGCTGGAATAAGGACCCGAGCTGCGGCAATCAGGCTGGCTTTGTAGTGCCTGTCCTGAATCGCGCGATCATGTGAATGGGCATATTGGAAGACACCAATATTAGTAGGGATTCTGTAAATGTATATATATTGTGCTATTGTGCTATATTGTATTATTATAAACCAATAGCAAAGTTTCAATGAAGATAATTCATGATATGTGACTCACCACAACTAAACTTGATCCTCCAGAAAGTGGAGAGCAACACTTATGCAGCTCCACTACAAAATACATTTTAAAAAAGCAGTGTTCGACAGGATTACCAACACGGACTGACGAGCCTCTATGGCAGAACAATCCAAACTACTCTCTCAGCATGTCCCGCCCACTCATTATCTCAGAAAATCATGGCTAGTGGGAAGGTTGCTATCTTTTTCTGTGGCTTAACCAACTAGGCTCATAATTTAATAATTGTATTGGTATTTACAGATGGCATACAAGTCTGTTATTAAGGCACATGGACTTTCACATTTTCAAGAAGGCATTTCTGCCCCCCAAAAATGAATTTTTATAAAACTAAATATTTGTATGTTCAAACTGCTCTCCTGTGAAGTTGTAACTTGCGACATACGCCTAGTTTCCTGAATCAGGTCACATATGTTTAGCTGAGTGGAAAATGTAGGCTTTGATGTTGGTAATGGCTTAATAAATGCATGAGTTTGGTATATTCTGATGGGAGGAGCTTTCCCTTTCAGTTCAAAGGGAGGGACCGTTTTGATTGAGCTGTTGATGGGGCCTTTTTAGCTGTCCCATAATGTGTACCTTTGGTGGCAGCATTGATTTTCTTCTGGAATCACTATGGAAATAAACACCCTTGCACGGAAGTACTTTTGCGGCTCTGACATCGTTTTATTTAGCAGAGGTTAGGTTTTTCAGTTTAGCCTTCTGGCTTACTTTATGCTACACTCAGCACACTGGTTCCAATTTTAAGACTCACTTACTAGCTAGCTAGCTAACTAGCTGGTGTATTAAAACCTCTAGTGACTCCCCATCCCGCATGCGGGAGCGTAATCATCGCCTGCCACTAATTAGCATAACGCAACGGACATAAATATCCCTAGAAAATATTCCTATTCATGTAAATCACAAATGAAATATATTGAGACACAGCTTAGCCTTTTGTTAATCACCATGTCATCTCAGATTTTCAAAATATGCTTTACAGCCAAAGCTAGACAAGCATTTGTGTATATTTATCAATAGCCTAGCATAGCATTTTGTCCAGCTAGCAGCATGTAACTTGGTCACGGAAATCAGAAAAGCAATCAAATTAAATCGTTTACCTTTGATGAGCTTCGGATGTTTTCACTCACGAGTCTCCCAGTTAGATAGCAAATGTTCCTTTTTTCCAAAAATATTATTTTTGTAGGCGAATCACCCGGAAATTGCAGTCACGAAAACGGCGAAAAACGTTACAAATTAGCTCCATAATATCGAAAGAAACATGGCAAACGTTGTTCATAATCAATCCTCAAGGTGTTTTTCAAATATCTATTCGATAATATATCCATCGGTACAATTAGTTTTTCAGTAGGACCGATTGGAGTAATGGCTACCTTTGTATTTTACGTGAGAATCTCTCTGGCAGCATCAGGTGACCACTTGCGCAATGTAGCCGCTTACGGGTATTCTTCAACATGAATGCGTAAAACTACATCACAATGCTGTAGACACCTTTGGGAATACGGAGAAAGAGTAATCTGGTTGATAGCCCATTCACTGCTCAATAGGGACTCATTGGAACGCAGCGCTTTCAAAACATGGGGCACTTCCGGATTGGATTTTTCTCAGGCTTTTGCCTGCAACATCAGTTCTGTTATACTCACAGACAAAACATTTACAGTTTTGGAAACTTTAGAGTGTTTTCTATCCTAAGCTGTCAATTATATGCATATTCTAGTATCTTGTCCTGACAAAATATCCCGTTTACTACGGGAACATTTTTTTTTCCAAAAATGAAAATACTGCCCCCTAGTCACAACAGGTTAAGGCCAGGCGTCCCACTAGCGGGACACCTGTCGACAACATCCGGTGAGATTGGAGGGCTCGCATTTCAAATAAATAATCGTAATATTAAACATTTATGAACATACAAGTATCTTATATTGTTTAAAAACTTAAATTATTGTTAATCTAACTGCATTGTCCGATTTACAATAGGCTTTACAGCAAAAGCATACCATGCGATTGTTTGAGGACAGTGCCCCACATCAGCATATTTTTCAACCAGCACAGGATTCATAAAATCACAAATAGCGATTAAATAAATAAATTACTTTTAAAAATCTTCCTCTGTTTACAATCCCAAGGGTCCCAGTTACAACATGAATGGTCGTTTTGTGAGATAAAATCCTTCTTTATATCTCCAAAAGTATGGAGTGAGGACCAGCCAACGAGAGCATACAGGTCACAGTGGTGGGTAGTATATGGGGCTTTGGTGACAAAACGGATGGCATGGTGATATACTGCATCCAATTTGCTGAGTAGGGTGTTGGAGGCTATTTTGTAAATGACATCGCTGAAGTCAAGGATTGATAGGATAGTCAGTTTTATGAGGGTATGTTTGGCAGCATTAGTGAAGGGTGCTTTGTTTTGACATAAGAAGTCGATTCAAGATTTAACTTTTGATTGAAGATGCTTAATGTGAGTCTGGAAGGAGAGTTTACAGTCTAGCCAGACACATAGGTATTTGTAGTTGTCCACATATTCTAAGTCGGAACCGTCCAGAGTAGTGATGCTAGTCGGGCGGGCAGGTGCGGGCAGCGATCGGTTGAAGAGCATGCATTTAATTTTAATTGCATTTAAGAGCAGTTGGAGGCCACGGAAGGAGTGTTGTATGGCGTGAAGCTCATTTGGAGGTTTGAAAACACAGTTTCCGAAGAAGGGCCAGATGTATACAGAATTGTGTTGACTGCATAGAGGTGGATCAAAGAAACACCCTCAGCTAGAGCGACATCATTGATATATACAGAGATAAGAGTCGGCCCGAGAATTTAACCCTGTGGCACCCCCATAGAGACTGCCAGAGGTCCGGACAACAGGCCCTCCAATTTGACACACTGAACTCTATCTGAGAAGTAGTTAGTGAACAAGGTGAGGCAGTCATTAGAGAAACAAAGGCTGTTGAGTGTGCAGATAAGAATGCGATGATTGACAGAATTGAAAGCCTTGTACGGCTGCACAGTACTGTCTTTTATCGATGGCGGTCATGATATCGTTTAGGACCTTGGCACCCGTGACCAGCTCAGAAACCAGATTGCAAAGCAGAGTAGGTACAGTGAGATTCGAAATGGTCAGTGATCTGTTTGTTCACTTGGCTTTTGAAGACTTTAGAAAGGCAGGGCAGGATGGATATAGGTCTGTAACAGTTTGGGTCTAGAGTGTCTCCCCCATTGAAGAGGGGCATAACCACGGCCGCTTTCCAATTTTTAGGAATCTCAGACGATACGAAAGAGAGGTTGAACAGACTAGTAATAGGGGTTTCAACAATTGCAGTGGATAATTTTAAGAAGAGAAGGTTCAGATTGTCTAGCCCAGCTGATTTGTAGGGATCCAGATTTTGCAGCTCTTTCAGAACATCAGCTGTCTGGATTTGGGTGAAGAGAAGTGGGGGGGGCTTGGGCCAGTTGCTGCAGGGGGTGCAGATCTGTTGCCCGGGGTTGGGGTAGCCAGGTGGAAAGCATGGCCAGCTGTAGAGAAATGCTTATTGAAATTCTTAATTATTGTGGATTTATTAGTGGTGACAGTGTACCTAGTCTAAGTGCCGTGGGCAGCTGGGAGGAGGTACTCTTATCCTCCATGGACTTTACTGTGTCCCAAAACTTTTTGGAATTAGTGCTGCAGGGTGCAAATTTCTGATTGAAAAAGCTAGCCTTTGCATTCCTAACTGACTATGTGTATTGGTTCTTGACTTCCCTGAAAAGTATGTCGCAGGGACTATTCGAAGCTAGTTTAGTATGCCACAGGGTGTTTTTGTCCTGGTCAAGGGCAGTCAAGTCTGGAGTGAAATAAGGGCTGTATCTGTTCTTAGTTCAATTTTTTTTAAAGTTGCGTGCTTATTTAAGATGGCGAGGAAACACTTAAATCCTCTACTGACGGTTCCTTGATGATCTTTTTGGCCTTCCTGTAACGGCGTTCTTCGTTTGTCGAAAGAAAATCGGACCGAAATGCAGCGTGTTGGTTACTCATGTTTTTAATGGAACAAATGACGATACACGAAATAACTTATAAATACAAAAAACAACAAACGGAACGTGAAAAACCTATACAGCCTGTCTGGTGAACACTAACACAGAGACAGGAACAATCACCCACGAAATACAAAGTGAAACCCAGGCTACCTAAATACGGTTCTCAATCAGAGACAACAAGAATCACCTGACTCTGATTGAGAACCGCCTCAGGCAGCCAAACCTATGCAACACCCCTACTCAGCCGTAATCCCAATAACTAAAAAACCCCACTATGAAATACAACAACCTAAACCCATGTCACACCCTGGCCTGACCAACTAATTAACGAAAACACAAAATACTAAGACCAAGGCGTGACACTTCCTGTGACATCGGGTGCTCTAGGTGTCATGGGGGGAGATAGTTTGCCTCGGCTGATGCCTTGTGCAGACCGTACCCTCCTCTGGAGAGCCTTGCGGTTGAGGTCGGTGCAGTTGCCGTACCAGGCTGTGATACAGCCCGCAGAATGCTCTCAATTGTGCATCTGTAAAAGTTTGTCAGGTTTTTGGTGACAAGCCAAATGTCTTCAGCCTCCTGAGGTTGAAGAGGTGCTGTAGCGCCTTCTTCACCACGCTGTCTGTGTGGGTGGACCATTTCAATTTGTCTGTGATGTGTAGCGAGGAACTTAAAACTTTCCACCTTCTCCAATTCTGCCCCTTCGATGTGGATGGGGGGGTACTCCCTCTGTTGTTTCCTGAAGTCCACAATCATCTACTTTGTTTTGTTGTTGAGGTGAGTGAGGTTGTTTTCCTGACACCACACTTTTAGTGCCCTCACCTCCTCCCTGTAGGCTGTCTCGTCGTTGTTGGTGATCAAGCCAACGACTGTTGCATCGTCTGCAAACTTGATGATTGAGTTTGAGGCGTGCATGGCCGCGCAGTTGTGGGTTAACAAGGAGTACAGGAGAGCACACACCCTTGTGGGGCCCCAGTGTTGAGGGTCAGCAAAGTGGAGATGTTGTTTCCTACCTTCACCACCTGGGGGCGGCCCGTCAAAGTCCAGGACCCAGTTGCACAGGGAGGGGCTGAGATCCAGGACCTCCAGCTTGATCAAGAGCTTAGAGGGTACTATGGTTTTGAATGCTGAGCTGTAGTCATTGAACAGCTCGTCATGTTAGTTCGTTGCAGCTAGCGACTGGAACGAGCTGCAACAGGCACTCAAACAGGACACTTTTATCTCAATCTCTTATTCAGAGACTCAATCATGGACACTCTTAATGACAGTTGTGGCTGCTTTTTCGTGATGTATTGTTGTCTCTACCTTCTTGCCCTTTGTGCTGCTGTCTGTGCCCAATAATGTTTGCACCAAGTTTTGTGCTGCTACCATGTTGTGTTGCTACCATGTTGTTGTCATGTTGTGTTGCTACCATGCTCCATTGTCATGTGTTGCTGCCTTGCTATGTTGTTGTCTTAGGTCTCTCTTTATGTAGTGTTGTGCTGTCTCTTGTCGTGATGTGTGTTTTGTCCCATATTTACATGTTATTTATTTATTTTATTCCCAGTCCCCGTCCTCGCAGGAGGTCTTTTGCCTTTTGGTAGGCCTTCATTGTCAATAAGAATTTGTTCTGAACTGAATTTCCTAGTTAAATAAAGATACAAATATATATATAAATTAACAAAAACAGCATTCTTACATGCATATTCCTTTTGTCCAGATGGTATAGGGCAGTGTGCAGTTCAATGGCGATTGCGTCATCTGTGGACCTGTTAGGGCGGAATGCAAACTGGAGTGGCTCTAGGGTGGCCGGTAAAGTGGTGGTGATATGATCCTTGACTAGCCTCTCAAAGTACTTCATGATGACAAAAGTGAGTGCTATGGGGCGGTAGTCATTTAGTTATTTTTGCCTTCTTGGGTACAGGACCAATGGTAGCCATCTTGAAGTATATGGGGACAACAGACTGGGAAGAAGTGGTAGATCGGTTATTCTCATTGACAGCCAGTCTAAGAAGTGGTAGATCTGTTCTATGTGCTCTATTTCTATGCTTGTCATTCTTAAGTTTTGTTTTTGAGTCTTTTACTTTCGGTGTTGTACACCAGTGTCAAACAGCTGAAAATACTATATTTTTTGAAAATATATTTCACAGCCGTTTAAATCAAATCAAATTGTATTTGTCACATACACATGGTTAGCAGATGTTAATGCGAGGGTAGCGAAATACTTGTGCTTCTAGTTCCGACAATGTAGTAATAACCAACAAGTAATCTAACCTAACAATTCCACAACTACTACCTTACACACACAAGTGCAAAGGGATAAAGAATATGTACATAAAGATATATGAATGAGTGATGGTACAGAGCGGAATAGGCAAGATTAAGTAGATGGTATCGAGTACAGTATTAGATGAGTAATGTAGGGTATATAAACATAAAGTGGCATAGTTTAAAGTGGCTCGTGATACATGCATTACATAGAGATGGCAAGATGCAGTAGTTGCAGCAAGATGCAGCAGTTTAAATGAGTACAGTATATACATATACATATGAGATGAGTAATGTAGGGTATGTAAACAAAGTGGCATAGTTTAAAGTGGCTAGTGATACATGTGTTACATAAAGATGCATTAGATGATATAGGGTACAGTATATACATAAACATATGAAATGAGTAATGTAGGGTATGTAAACATTATAT
The DNA here is from genome assembly GCF_036934945.1 of Oncorhynchus masou masou. Lineage (NCBI taxonomy): Eukaryota > Metazoa > Chordata > Actinopteri > Salmoniformes > Salmonidae > Oncorhynchus > Oncorhynchus masou. The sequence goes on along the minus strand of NC_088212.1, from coordinate 1,104,864 downwards.
TAAGTGGCATTGTTTAAAGTGGCTAGTGATAAATTTTACATCAATTTCCATCAATTCCCTTATTAAAGTGGCTGGAGTTGAGTCAGTATGTTGGCAGCAGCCACTCAATGCTAGTGGTGGCTTTTTAACAGTCTGACGGCCTTGAAACAGAAGCTGTTTTTCAGTATCTCGGCCCCTGTTTTGATGCACCTGTACTGACCTTGCCTTCTGGATGATAGCAAAGGGGTGAACAGGCAGTGGCTCGGGTGGTTGTTGTCCTTGATGATCTTTATGGCCTTCCTGTGACATCGGGTGGTGTTGGTGTCCAAGAAGGTAGGTAGTTTGCCACCAGTGATGCGTTGTGCTGACCTCACTACCCTCTGGAGAGCCTTACGGTTGTCGATGTGGATAGGGGGGTGCTCCGTCGATGTTTCCTGAAGTCCAAAATCATCTCCTTGAGTGTGAGGTTATTTTCCTGACACCACACTCCGAGGGCCCTCACCTACTCCCTGTAGGCCGTCTCGTCGTTGTTGGTTATCAAGCCCATTTTTACCACTGTACCACTGTGTCGTCCGCAAACTTGATGATTGAGTTGGAGGCGTGCGTGGCCACGCAGTCGTGGGTGAACAAGGAGTACAGGAGAGGGCTCAGAACGCACCCTTGTGGGGCCCCAATGTTGAGGATCAGCGGGGTGGAGATGTTGTTACCTAACATTTACATTACATTTAAGTCATTTAGCAGACGCTCTTATCCAGAGCGACTTACAAATTGGTGAATTCACCTTCTGACATCAAGGACCATATCACCTCCACCCTACCTGACACCCTAGATCCGCTCCAATTTGCTTACCACGCCAATAGGTCCACAGACGACACAATTGCAACCACAATAACCTCACCACCTGGGGGCAGCCCGTCAGGAAGTCCAGTACCCAATTGCACAGGGTGTGGTCGAGACCCAGGGCTTGATGACGAGTTTGGAGGGTACTATGGTGTTAAATGCTGAGCTGTAGTCGATGAACAGCATTCTCACATAGTTATTCCTCTTATCCAGATGGGTTAGGGCTGTGTGCTGTGTGGTTGCAATTGTGTCGTCTGTGGACCTATTGGCGTGGTAAGCAAATTGGAGCGGATGTAGGGTGTCAGGTAGGGTGGAGGTGATATGGTCCTTGACTAGTCTGTCGAAGCACTTCATGATGACGGAAGTGAGTGCTACCGGGCGGTAGTCGTTTAGCTCAGTTACCTTAGCTTTCTTGGGAACAGGAACAATAGTGGCCCTCTTGAAGCATGTGGGAACAGCAGACTGGGATAAGGATTGAATGAATATGTCTGTAAACACACCAGCCAGCTGGTCTGCGCATGCTCTGAGGACGCGGCTGGGGATGCCGTCTGGGCCTGCAGCCTTGCGAGGGTTAACACGTTTAAATGTTTTACTCACGTCGGCTGCAGTGAAGGAGAGCACGCAGGTTTTGGTAGCGGGCTGTGTCACTGGCACTGTATTGTCCTCAAAGCGAGCAAAAAATGTATTTAGTCTGTCTGGGAGCAAGACATCCTGGTCCGCGATGTGTCTGGTTTTCTTTTTGTAATCGGTGATTGACTGTAAACCATGCCACATACTTCTTGTGTCTGAGCCGTTGAATTGCGACTCTACTTTGTCTCTGTACTGACACTTAGTTTCTTTGATTCACTTGAGGAGGGAATAGCTACACTGTTTGTATTCGGTCATGTTTCCGGCACCTTGCACTGGTTAAAAGCAGTGGTTCGTGCTTTCAGTTTCGCGCGAATGCTGCCGTCATTCCACGGTTTCTGGTTTGGGAATGTTTTAATCATTGCTGTGGGTATAGCATCGCCGATGCACTTTCTAATGAACTCGCTCACCGAATCAGCGTATTCGTCAATGTTGTTGTTGGACGCAATGCAGAACATATCCCCATCCACGTGATCGAAGCAGTCTTGAAGCGTGGAATGAGATTGGTCGGACCAGCGTTGTACAGACCTGAGCACGGGAGCTTCTTGTTTTAGTTTCTGTCTGTAGGCTGGAAGCAACAAAATGGAGTCGTGGTTAGCTTTTCCGAACGGAGGGTGGGGGAGGGCCTTATATGCGTCGTGGAAGTTATAATAACAATGATCCAGGGTTTTACCAGCCCTGGTAGCACAATCTATATGCTGATAGAATTTAGGGAGTCTTGTTTTCAGATTAGCCTTGTTAAAATCCCCAGCCACAATGAATGCAGCCTCAGGATATGTGGTTTCCAGTTTAGCTGGAGTCAACGGCTGTGATTATAATCAAAGAGAATTCCCTTGGAAGATAATGCGGTGGACATTTGATTGTGAGGATGAGTCAGGTGAACAGAAGGACTTGAGTTCCTGTATGTTGTTATAGTCACACCACGTCTCATTAATCATAAGGCATACTCCCCGCCCCTCTTCTTGTTTCTGTCAGCGCGAAGCGTGAAGAAACTAGCTGGCTGCACCGAATCCATTAGCGTATCTCGAGTGAGCCATGTTTCCGTGAAGCAAAGAACGTTACAGTCTCTTATGCCTCTCTGGAATGCTACACTTGCTCGGATTTCATCAACCTTGTTGTCAAGAGACTGGACATTGGCGAGTAGTATGCTAGGGAGTGGTGCGCGATTTGCCCGTCTCCGGAGCCTGACCAGAAGACCGCTTTGTTTGTCCCTTTTACGGCATCGTTGTTTTGGGTCGCCGGTAGGGAACCGATCCATTGTCCTGGGTGGAAGGCAAAACACAGGATCCGCTTCGGGAGAGTCATATTCCTGGTCGTAATGATGGTGAGGTGATGTTGCTCTTATATTCAGTAGTTCCTCCCGACTGTATGCAAATCAAATCAAATTTATTTATGTAGCCCTTCGTACATCAGCTGATATCTCAAAGTGCTGTACAGAAACCCAGCCTAAAACCCCAAACAGCAAGCAAAGAAGGTGTAGAAGAACGGTGGTTAGGAAAAACTCCCTAGAAAGGCCAAAACCTAGGAAGAAACCTAGAGAGGAACCAGGCTATGTGGGGTGTCCAGTCCTCTTCTGGCTGTGCCGGGTAGAGATTATAACAGAACATGGCCAAGATGTTCAAATGTTCATAAATGACCAGCATGGTCGAATAATAATAATGCAGAACAGTTGAAACTGGAGCAGCAGCACGGCCAGGTGGACTGGGGACAGCAAGGAGTCATCATGTCAGGTAGTCCTGGGGTATGGTCCTAGGGCTCAGGTCCTCCGAGAGAGAGAAAGAGAGAGAGAAGGAGAGAATTAGAGAACGCACACTTAGATTCACACAGGACACCGAATTGGACAGGAGAAGTACTCCAGATATACCAATGTAAGAAATAACACGAAAAAAAACAAAATACTGCATTGTTTCCTAGGAACGCGAAGCGAGGTGGCCATCTCTGCGGCGCCGGAAGTCAAACGTTTAGATGCTACAATGATTCTCTGCACAATGACTGCTTGTTTTTTCACAAACAGAAGTTTGTCGAACTATTCAAATTTTAGTAACCAGGAAATGGCGGGGGCGATTTTTACATATTGCACCTTTAAAGGCATCTTTTCAACAGTTATAAATGTTAGTAACTCATTTGTTAACTGTCAGTGGATTGTCACTATAAAATAAGGTACAACTTTTAGCAGTTAAACATTTTGATAACTCAGTTATAAATGTTTATAGGTCAGTCACTTTCAAGTAAGGTATACTTTTAGCAGTTATACATGTGGGTAAATAATTTCTAGATGATTTGAGCGCTCACTCAGAGAGAGCTTAGACGTTCTTATAGGCAATATTGGGTACTCCACACTACATACGTGAGAGAAGATTTAACACTGTTCAATATGTTCAGTCAATAAATGGTGGGTATGAAGAACAAAACATACCTCCTCCACAACGAAAGGTATCACAGTTACCACTTCACAGCAAAGTGTTCACCACACTTGGACTATCACAAAGAAGTCGTAAATGTGTATTGATATAATCTGGTAAGGGAGAATGATGATTGAATCATGTCCTGGATGTACATTTGGCCAGGACATCAGGGGTTCAAAGGTGGGTCAAGAAACATCATAAAAACCAACCTCTTCTGTTCACACCCAAAAGTGAGAAAATAACTATTGTTTAACTGTGCAACTATTGAAAATAAGGTTGAATGATGATACATAACGATTCATCTTATAAGCATTTATAAGTACATTTTCAAATGGTTAATAACTAGAGGTAAATATTGGCCCACTATTTGGCAAAAACTGAACAGTGATTGCACTATTTTGACTAATGGTTGATAATGCATTTCCAAATGATTAAATAATCGTTAATAATGTAATTGTAACGACATTCTTCGTTTGTCGAAAGAGAGTCGGACCGAAATGCAGCATGTTTGTTACTCATGTTTTAATAGTGAAAACAAATAACGAAGCTATACATGAAATAACGAAAAAATACAAAACAACAAAACGGAACGTGAAACCTATTACAGCCTGACTGGTGAACACTAACACAGAGACAGGAACAATCACCCACAAAATACAAAGCGAAACCCAGGCTACCTAAATACGGTTCCCAATCAGAGACAACAAGAATCACCTGACTCTGATTGAGAACCGCCTCAGGCAGCCAAACCTATGAAACACACACCCCTAATCAGCTACAATCCCAATAACTAAAAAACCCCACTAAATACAACAAACAATAAACCCATGTCACACTCTGGCCTGACCAACTAATTAACTAAAACACAAAATACTAAGACCAAGGCGTGACAGAACCCCCCCCCCTTAAGGTGCGGACTCCCGAACGCACCTCAAAACCATAGGGAGGGTCCGGGTGGGCATCTGTCCATGGTGGCGGTTCCGGCTCCGGACGTGGACCCCACTTCATAAATGTCATTGTTCCTCCCCTTCGCGTCCTGGGATGATCCACCCTCGCCGCCGACCATGGCCGAATAGTCCTCACCCAGAAACCTACATAACAGAGGAGCAGCTCGTGACTGAGGGGCAGCTCGGGACTGAGGCAGCTCGGGACTGAGGGGCAGCTCGGGACTGAGGGGCAGCTCAGGACTGAGGGGCAGCTCGGGACTGAGGGGCAGCTCGGGACTGAGGGGCAGCCCAGTACTGAGAAGAAGCCCAGTACTGAGAAGAAGCACAGTACCGAGAAGAAGCCCAGCCAGGCAGTTGAATCCGGCAGATCCTGGTTGACTGGCGGATCCTGGCTGACTATCAGATCTGGCAGATCCTGGCTGACTGGCGGATCCTGGCTGAACGGCGGATCCTGGCTGACTGGCTGATCCTGGCTGACTGGCGGATCCTGGCTGACTGGCGGATCCTGGCCGACTGGCAGATCCTGGCCGACTGGCGGATCCTGGCTGACTAGCAGATCTGGCGGATCCTGGCTGACTAGCAGATCTGGCAGATCCTGGCTGATTGGCGGATCTGGAAGAGTCTGGTTGACTGGCAGATCTGGAAGAGTCTGGTTGACTGGCAGATCTGGAAGAGTCTGGTTGACTGGCAGATCTGGAAGAGTCTGGTTGACTGGCAGATCTGGAAGAGTCTGGTTGACTGGCAGATCTGGAAGAGTCTGGCTGAGTGGCAGATCTGGAAGAGTCTGGCTGACTGGCAGATCTGGAAGAGTCTGGTTGACTGGCAGATCTGGAAGAGTCTGGTTGACTGGCAGATCTGGAAGAGTCTGGTTGACTGGCAGATCTGGAAGAGTCTGGCTGACTGGCAGATCTGGAAGAGTCTGGCTGACTGGCAGATCTGGAAGAGTCTGGCTGACTGGCAGATCTGGAAGAGTCTGGCTGACTGGCAGATCTGGAAGAGTCTGGCTGACTGGCAGATCTGGAAGAGTCTGGCTGACTGGCAGATCTGGAAGAGTCTGGCTGACTGGCAGATCTGGAAGAGTCTGGCTGACTGGCAGATCTGGAAGAGTCTGGCTGACTGGCAGATCTGGAAGAGTCTGGCTGACTGGCAGATCTGGAAGAGTCTGGCTGTCTGGCAGATCTGGAAGAGTCTGGCTGTCTGGCGGATCTGGAAGAGTCTGGCTGTCTGGCGGATCTGGAAGAGTCTGGCTGTCTGGCGGATCTGGAAGAGTCTGGCTGACTGGCAGATCTGGAAGCGTCTGGCTGACTGGCAGATCTGGAAGAGTCTGGCTGACTGGCAGATCCTGGCAGACTAACGGCTCTGGCTGCTTCATGCTGACTGACGGCTCTGGCTGCTCCATGCTGACTGGCGTCTCTGGCTGCTCCATGCAGACTGGCAGCTCTGGCTGCTCCATGCAGAATGGCAGCTCCTTGCAGACAGGCAGCTCTAGCTGCTCCATGTAGACTGGCAGCTCCTTGCAGACTGGCAGCTCTAGCTGCTCCAGGAAGACTGGCAGCTCTGGCTGCTCCATGCAGACTGGCAGCTCATTGCAGACTGGCAGCTCTAGCTGCTCCATGCAGACTGGCAGCTCTGGCTGCTTCATGCAGACTGGCAGCTCCTTGCAGACTGGCAGCTCTAGCTGCTCCATGCAGACTGGCAGCTCCTTGCAGACTGGCAGCTCCATGCAGACTGGCAACTCCATGCAGACTGGCAACTCCATGCAGACTGGCAACTCTGGCTGCTCCAAGCAGACTGACAGCTCTGGCTGCCCCATGCAGACTGGCAGCTCTAGCTGCTCCATGCAGGCTGGCAACACCGGATGCTCCATGTAGACTGGCAGCTCTAGCTGCTCCATGCAGACTGACAGCTCTGGCTGCTCTAAGCAGACTTACAGCTCTGGCTGCCCCATGCAGACTGGCAGCTCTGGCTGCTCTATGCAGACTGACAGCTCTGGCTGCTCCATGCAAACTGGCAGCTCTTGCTGCTCCATGTAGACTGACAGCTCTGGCTGCTCTAAGCAGACTGACAGCTCTGGCTGCCCCATGCAGACTGGCAGCTCTGGCTGCTCTATGCAGACTGACAGCTCTGGCTGCTCCATGCAAACTGGCAGATCTAGCTGCTCCATACAGGCAGGAGGCTCCGGCAGCGCTGTAGAGGAGGAAGGCTCTAGAACCGCTGAACAGGCGGGAGACTCCGACAGCGCAGGAGAGGGAGAAAGCGCTGGCTGCGCTGAACAGGCAAGGCGCACTGAAGGCCTGATGCGTGGTGCTGGCACTGGTGGTATTTGGCCCAGGACACGCACAGGAAGCCTAGTGCGGGGAACTGCTACCGGAGGGCTGAGGTGTGGAGGTGGTACTGGATAGAGGACAGGCACAGGAAGCCTGGTGCGGGGAGCTACCATCGGAGGACTAGTGTGTGAAGGTGGCACAGGATGGACTGGACCGTGAAGGTGTACTGGAGAGCCTGAGAGCAGGACTGGCACAGGACGTCCAAGGCTAGGTAGGTACACAGGAGGCTTAGTGCGTGAGGCTGGCACATTTTTCACCAGCCGACTAACACGCACCTCAGGACTAGTATGGAGCACTGACCCAGGTGCCATTAAATCCCCGACACGCTCCGTCGGACGAATATTGTACCTAAAGCACCAAACTAGCAACTCCCTCATTAATTTCTCCTTCAATTTCCCCATTAACTCCTTCACAGTCTCTGCTTCGCTCACCTCCAACACCGATTCTGGTCTCCTCCTTGGCTCTTCACGATAAACAGGGAGAGTTGGCTCAGGTCTGTCTCCTGACTCAGCCACTCCCCCTCTGAGCCCCCCCCCACCCCAAGAATTTTTTTGGGGCTTCGCTCCGCGCCGCCGTGTCTTTTTTTTCGACTCCATTCTCCTATAGCCCTCTTCACACTGCTCCAGCGAATCCCAGGCGGGCTCCGGCACTCTCTCTGGGTCGGCCGCCCACCTGTCTATTTCTTCCCACGTCGTAATATCCATACTGTACTCCATTCTGGGCTGCTCCTGTTTCCATCCACGTCGCCGTGCTGCCTCCTCATACCAGCGCCTCTCCGCTTCAGCCGCTTCTAGTTCCTCCTTAGGGCGGCGATATTCACCAGGCTGAGCCCAGGGTCCTTTTCCTTCCAGCTCCTGTTTCCTCTTCGCCTGCTGCACCTTTGGGAGGCTCCCCTGGTTTAGCCCAGGGTCCTCTCCCGTCAAGGATTTCCTCCCATGTCCAGAAATCCTTAATACGCGGCTCCTCTTTGGGCTGCTCCTCTTTGGGCTGCTCCTGCCTGTTGACACGCTGCTCGGTCCGTGTGTGGTGGGTGATTCTGTAACGACGTTCTTCGTTTGTCGAAAGAGAGTCGGACCGAAATGCAGCGTGTTTGTTACTCATGTTTTAATAGTGAAAACAAATAACGAAGCTATACATGAAATAACGAAAAAATACAAAACAACAAAACGGAACGTGAAACCTATTACAGCCTGACTGGTGAACACTAACACAGAGACAGGAACAATCACCCACAAAATACAAAGCGAAACCCAGGCTACCTAAATACGGTTCCCAATCAGAGACAACGAGAATCACCTGACTCTGATTGAGAACCGCCTCAGGCAGCCAAACCTATGAAACACACACCCCTAATCAGCTACAATCCCAATAACTAAAAAACCCCACTAAATACAACAAACAATAAACCCATGTCACACCCTGGCCTGACCAACTAATTAACTAAAACACAAAATACTAAGACCAAGGCGTGACAGTAATTATAACCACTTTGTATACCTTTTAAAAATGGAATATTATTGTGAAGGGTTAAAGGTTATTCCACTGGTAGTGTTGCCAGTATAATTAAAGGATTACATTTATTTGGATTGATAATTGAACACAAGGCCTACCCGAAAATGTACTTTTAACCCAACCCCTCTGAATCGGAGTGGTGCGGGGTCTGTGACATTGGGCGCCAGGGGAGATGTTGTTGCTTTGGTCAACTGGTAGTGGTGCCATGGTTACATTATAACGGTTATATTACTGGTAGTGGTAGCATGGTTACAGTATAATGGTTATTTTACTTGTATTGGTGCCATGGTTACAGTATAATGGTTATTCTACTGGTATTGGTGCCATGGTTACATTATAACGGTTATATTACTGGTAGTGGTGCCATGGTTACAGTATAATGTTTATACTGCTGGTATTGGTGCCATGGTTACAGTATAATGGTTATTTTACTGGCATTGCTGAAATGGTTACAGTATAATGGTTATTCTACTGGTAGTGGTGAAATGGTTACAGGATAATGGTTATTTTACTGGCATTGTTGAAATGGTTACAGTATAATGTTTATTCTACTGGAATTGGTGCCATGGTTACATTATAATGGTTATTTTACTGGTAGTGGTGAAATGGTTACAGGATAATGGTTATTCTACTGGTAGTGGTGAAATGGTTACAGTATAATGCTTATTCTGCTGGTATTGGTGCCATGGTTACAGTATAATGGTTATTTTACTGGCATTGCTGAAATGGTTACAGGATAATGGTTATTTTACTGGCATTGCTGAAATGGTTACAGTATAATGGTTATTCCAATGGTAGTGGTGAAATGGTTACAGGATAATGGTTATGTTACTGGCATTGCTTAAATGTGTTACAACACAGAGGCGGATGCAAGATGCAAGCAACGATGGTTTTAATGAATGTAGTTCACAGCAGCAACATGACAGACAGACTGTACTCAGAAGGAATCCGACCCAGGAACTCGGGTGCATCTTCCGATCATAACGTGCTGAGAAAACCAGGGGAGTGTGTCCGGATGAGTAGGAAGGAGCACAGCAGATAATCCACACAAGAGAAGAGCACGGACACACGACACAACCTCAGAGAAGAAACAACGATCTGACAACAAGAAACACTGATAACAGAACATATAAAGGGAAGATAAGTGGTTCCAGCTGGCGCAGACAATCAGGCCGAGATTGGGAAACCACGCCCACACAAACACTGGAGAGAGAGAGAGGCAGTGGATTCATGAACCGTGACAATACCCCCCCCCCTAGGAACGCCTCTTGGCGTTCCCAGGCAAATTTACCTGTCGATTGAAATCATCGATAAGGGAGTGATCCAGAATGTCCCTAGCAGGTACCCAACTTCTCTCCTCCGGGCCGTAACCCTCCCAGTCCACCAGGTACTGGAATCCGCGTCCCCTCCTTCTAGAGTCCAAAATACGATTGACAGAAAAGGTGGTTTCCCCATCAACAAGTCGTGGCGGCGGGGGAACCGGGACCGGCGGGTTAATGCGTGCCTGAAACACAGGTTTTATTTTAGACACATGAAAGGTAGGATGAATTCTCCTATACGCCAGAGGAAGCTTGAGCCGGACCGCCACCGGACTAATGATCCTGGTGACTCTGAACGGGCCGATAAATTTGGGGGCAAGCTTGTTCGAAACGGATCGGAGTGGAATGTTCTTAGTAGAAAGCCACACTCTTTGGCCAACGACGTATACCGGAGGCTTCGACCGGTGGCGATCGGCCTTAGCCTTGGTGCGCGCCCCCACCCGGAGAAGAGTCTCACGGGCTCTGCTCCATGCGTGACGGCACCTCTGGATGAAAGCGTGAGCGGAGGGAACAGTGACCTCGGACTCCGTACTGGGAAAGATAGGTGGCTGGTAACCTAAACTACACTCAAACGGAGAGAGACCCGTGGCTGCCACTGGCAACGAATTGTGAGCGTACTCAACCATAGAGAGTTGTTGACTCCAGGAAGAGGGATTCTTAGAAACCAAACATCGCAACACTCTCTCCAAATCTTGGTTGGCCCTCTCCGTTTGACCGTTGCTCTGGGGATGAAACCCTGAAGACAGGCTGACACTCGCTCCCAGTAACCTACAAAACTCTTGCCAAAACTTGGACACAAATTGGGGCCCCCGGTCAGAAACTACGTCCATCGGCAGGCCATGTAAGCGAAAGACGTGATCCACGACAGTTACCGCTGTCTCCTTGGCAGATGGTAATTTAGGCAAGGGAAGAAAATGAGCCGCCTTCGAGAACCGGTCCACCACGGTCAAAACAACCGTCTTGCCCTGGGAGGGCGGGAGGCCGGTAACAAAATCTAGCGCGATGTGGGACCAGGGTCTCGAAGGGACCGACAGCGGTTGGAGTAACCCATCTGGGGGTCGATTAGAAGTCTTCCCAGTGGCACAAACCGAGCAGGCCAAGACAAAACTGTGAATGTCACGAGCCATCAGTGGCCACCAAAAGCGTTGCTTAACCAAAAAGCTAGTGCGGCTGACTCCTGGATGACACGCTACGTTGGAGCAGTGCCCCCACCGAATAACATCGGACCGACACTCCTCCGGCACAAACAACCGATTAGGCGGGCAACCGGGCGGAGGCGTGACCCCCTCTAAGGCCGTTTTGACCCTCGATTCAACCTCCCATGTGAGTGTGGAGACCACTAGGGTCCCGGGTAGGATGCACTCGGGAGTGGATGGGCGTTCGGAATGGTCAAAAATGCGAGAAAGGGAATCGGGTTTGACATTCTTGGAACCCGGGCGATACGAGAGAGAGAAGTCAAAACGTCCGAAAAAGAGTGCCCACCGCGCCTGCCTGGAGTTGAGTCGCTTGGCGGTTCTGATATACTCCAAATTCTTGTGATCGGTCCAAACTATAAAAGGTACCCCCGAACCCTCTAACCAATGGCGCCACTCCTCCAGTGCTAACTTCACTGCCAACAACTCTCTGTTGCCAATGTCGTAGTTGCGTTCCGCAGGTGATAACCGATGGGAAAGGAACGCGCAAGGGTGCATCTTGTCGTCAGAAGAGGAACGTTGGGAAAGTACCGCACCTACCCCCACCTCTGAAGCGTCCACCTCCACCACGAACTGACGCAAGGGATCGGGAGCTATGAGGATAGGAGCCGAAACAAAGCGGCTCTTGAGTTTGGCGAATGCAGCCTCGGCTGTATCGGACCACCTGAACGTCACTCTGGGAGAGGTTAAGGCGGTAAGAGGAGCGACTATCTGGCTAAAGTTGCGAACGAAACGCCGGTAGAAATTGGCGAATCCCAGAAACCTCTGTAGGGCCTTACGGGAATCTGGGCTTGGCCAATCCACCACAGCCTTAACCTTGTCGGGATCCATGCGAATACCTTCAGTCGAGACGATGTAACCTAGGAATGGAACGGATTGTGCATGAAAAATGCATTTCTCCGCCTTGACAAAAAGTCCATTCTCCAACAACCTCTGAAGCACTCGTCTGACGTGTTGAGCGTGTTCCTGGAGAGAAGAAGAAAAAATCAGTATGTCATCCAGGTAAACATATATGAACTGATCAATCATATCTCTCAGCACGTCATTGACGAGTGCCTGGAAAACCGCTGGGGAGTTGGATAGCCCAAAAGGCATGACCAAATATTCGAAGTGCCCTCTGGGGGTGTTAAACGCGGTCTTCCATTCGTCCCCCTCCCTTATGCGAACCAAATGATATGCATTACGTAAATCCAACTTAGTGAACACGGATGCTCCCTGTAACCTTTCAAAGGCGGAGGACATCAACGGTAAGGGATAGGTATTCTTCACTGTGATGTTATTCAACCCACGGTAATCAATGCAAGGACGCAGAGATCCGTCCTTCTTCCCCACAAAGAAGAACCCCGCCCCGCTGGAGAAGAGGAAGGACGAATGAATTTAGATGCCAGAGAACCAGAGATGTATCTCTCCATAGCCTCCCTCTCAGGAACGGAAAGTGAATATAACTTGCCTTTAGGCGGAGACTCACCTGGCAATAATTCTATTGCACAGTCATAGGGACGATGCGGAGGAAGGGAAGCAGCACGGGACTTACTGAACACCTCCTTCAGGTCGAGGTATTCAACGGGCACGTTAGACAAATCCACTGCCTCCTCTAGAAACACAGAATCAGACACAGACGAACAAGCAGACACTAAACAGGACTCAAGACACTTGTTACTCCACATGGATATAGAGTTATGACCCCAGTCAACTCTGGGGTTGTGTTGGGTGAGCCAAGGGTGGCCGAGAACTAATGGTGCAAGGGGTGAGTCCATGAGTAGGAATGATAGTGTCTCAGTGTGATTGCCAGAAGTGATGAGTGTGATAGGTTCAGTGGTGTGAGAAATGTTGGGGAGTTCTTGACCATTGAGAGCGTTGACGGATATCTTGTGCGTGAGTGAGGTGATAGGGATCTGGAGTTTGTGAGCGAGCTTGAAGTCCATGAAATTACCCTCTGCTCCTGAGTCCAGTAAGGCTTGGGTGTCGTGCGTGTGGGTGGCCCATCTTAGTCTTACCGGGAGGAGAGTAGATGATGAGGTCTTCTCTGTGGTGACACCACCCGATAGTAGCCTCATGTTTACTACCGGGCCTGATCTTTTACCGGGCAGGAGTGGATAAAGTGGCCCGCTCTACCACAGTAGAGACAGAGTCCTTGGGATCTCCGCCTCTCCCTCTCTTCCCGGGAGAGGCGAGCTCTCCCCAGCTGCATGGGTTCGTGAGCGGAAGCTGAACTGGCCGTGTTCCCGACGCTGGCATGCCAGCCCTCCGTGTCGTTATACGGTCTGTTAGGGCATGCTCGGCGGCCAATACGACTCAGACGAGCGTCGACCCTCAGGGCTAGTTCCACTAGTCCATTTAAACTCCTGGGAAGGTCCAGAACATAAATCTCCTTCTGGATCCGGTCCTCCAGCCCATGCAGGAACATGTCCCACTGCGCCTCCTCGTTCCACTGACACTCAGCGGCCAGAGTGCGGAATTGGATGGAGTATTCCGATACTGAATGGTCTCCTTGGCGAAGGTCAGCGAGTAGTCTGGCCGTCTCCCTACCCGCCACGGCCCGATCGAAGACCCTTCTCATCTCCTCGGAGAGTGTCTGGAAAGAGGTGCAGCATGGGTCCTGGTTCGCCCACACCGCCGTTCCCCAGAGAGACGCTTTGCCTGATAGCAGTGTGAGTACGAATGCTACCTTAGACTGTTCACGGTTGAAGGTCCGTGGCTGCAACGAGAAATGCATGGAACATCTCGTAAGAAAGGCTCTGCAATAGTCAGGATCACCTGAATAACCCTCTGGTGTCGGTAGCCGTGGCTCTAGCTGGGAATCCGGCTCTGGCGGGGCGGGTTGAACTGCCGGTGTAGGTGGCGCAGCGGAACCCCTCAGATGTTGCAATTGTTGGGTCAGCTGGGATACCTGCGTCGAAAGGGCTTGTACTGCCCGACCTGTGCTGGAGATGTTCTCCTCTTGTTGATCCATTCTCGTGATACTGCGGGAAAGGAATTCGGTCAGACTCGTTGAACTCGCTGCATCCATGGTCTGGTCAGATCGTTCTGTTACAACACAGAGGCGGATGCAAGATGCAAGCAACGATGGTTTTAATGAATGTAGTTCACAGCAGCAACATGACAGACAGACTGTACTCAGAAGGAATCCGACCCAGGAACTCGGGTGCATCTTCCGATCATAACGTGCTGAGAAAACCAGGGGAGTGTGTCCGGATGAGTAGGAAGGAGCACAGCAGATAATCCACACAAGAGAAGAGCACGGACACACGACACAACCTCAGAGAAGAAACAACGATCTGACAACAAGAAACACTGATAACAGAACATATAAAGGGAAGATAAGTGGTTCCAGCTGGCGCAGACAATCAGGCCGAGATTGGGAAACCACGCCCACACAAACACTGGAGAGAGAGAGAGGCAGTGGATTCATGAACCGTGACAAAATGGTTACAGTATAATGGTTATTCTACTGGTAGTGGTGAAATGGTTACAGTAAAATGGTTATTCTACTGGTAGTGGTGCCATGGTTACAGTATAATGGTTATTTTACTGGTAGTGGTGAAATGGTTACAGGATAATAGTTATTCTATTGGTAGTGGTGAAATGGTTACAGGATAGTGGTTATTCTACTGGTAGTGGTGAAATGGTTACAGGATAATGGTTATAATACTGGCATTGCTTAAATGGTTACAGTATAATGGTTATTCTACTGGTAGTGGTACCATGGTTACAGTATAATGGTTATTCTACTGGTAGTGGTGAAATGGTTACAGGATAATGGTTATTCTACTGGTATTGGTGCCATGGTTACAGTATAATGGTTAATCTACTGGTAGTGGTGAAATGGTTACAGTATAATGGTTATTTTACTGGTATTGGTACCATGGTTACATTATAATGGTTATTTTACTGGTAGTGGTACCATGGTTACAGTATAAAGGTTATTTTAGTGGTAGTGGTGCCATGGTTACAGGATAATGGTTATTTTACTGGTAGTGGTACCATGGTTACAGTATAAAGGTTATTCTACTGGTAGTGGTGCTATGGTTACAGTATAATTGTTATTCTACTGGTAGTGGTACCGTGGTTACAGGATAATGGTTATTTTACTGGTATTGGTACCATGGTTACAGGATAATGGTTATTTTACTGGTAGTGGTGCCATGGTTACAGTATAATGGTTATTTTACTGGTAGTGCTGAAATGGTTACAGTATAATGGTTAATTTACTGGTATTGGTGAAATGGTTACAGTATAATGGTTATTTTACTGGTATTGGTGCCATGGTTACAGTATAATGGTTAATCTACTGGTAGTGGTGAAATGTTTACAGTGTAATGGTTATTTTACTGGTATTGGTACCATGGTTACATTATAATGGTTATTTTACTGGTAGTGGTACCATGGTTACAGGAAAATTGTTATTTTACTGGTAGTGGTGCCATGGTTACAGTATAATGGTTAATCTACTGGTAGTGATGAAATGGTTACAGTATAATAGTCATTTCACTGGTATTGGTGCCATGGTTACAGTATAATGGTTACTCTACTGATAGTGTTGAAATGGTTACAGGATAATGGTTATTCTACTGGTATTGGTGCCATGGTTACAGTATAATGATTATTCTACTGGTAGTGGTGAAATGGTTACAGGATAATGGTTATTCTACTGGTATTGGTGCCATGGTTACAGTATAATGGTTATTTTACTGGTAGTGCTGAAATGGTTACTGTATAATGGTTACTCTACTGGTAGTGGCGAAATGGTTACAGGATAATGGTTATTTTACAGGTATTGGTACCATGGTTACAGGATAATGGTTATTTTACTGGTATTGGTGACATGGTAACGGGATAATGGTTATTCTACTGGTATTGGTACCATGGTTACAGTATAATGGTTATTTTACTGGTAGTGCTGAAATGGTTACTGTATAATGGTTATTTTACTGGTATTGGTGCCATGGTTATAGTATAATGTTTCATCTACTGGTAGTGGTGAAATGTTTACAGTGTAATGGTTATTTTACTGGTATTGGTACCATGGTTACATTATAATGGTTATTATACTGGTAGTGGTACCATGGTTACAGGAAAATTGTTATTTTACTGGTAGTGGTGCCATGGTTACAGTTTAATGGTTAATCTACTGGTAGTGGTGAAATGGTTACAGTATAATGGTCATTTCACTGGTATTGGTGCCATGGTTACAGTATAATGGTTACTCTACTGGTAGTGTTGAAATGGTTACAGGATAATGGTTATTTTACAGGTATTGGTACCATGGTTACAGGATAATGGTTATTCTACTGGTATTGGTGCCATGGTTACAGTATAATGGTTATTCTACTGGTAGTGTTGAAATGGTTACGGTATAATGGTTATTTTACAGGTATTGGTACCATGGTTACAGGATAATGGTTATTTTACTGGTATTGGTGACATGGTAACGGGATAATGGTTATTCTACTGGTATTGGTACCATGGTTACAGTATAATGGTTATTTTACTGGTAGTGCTGAAATGGTTACTGTATAATGGTTATTTTACTGGTATTGGTGCCATGGTTATAGTATAATGTTTCATCTACTGGTAGTGATGAAATGGTTACAGTATAATGGTAATTTCACTGGTATTGGTGCCATGGTTACAGTATAATGGTTACTCTGCTGGTAGTGGCGAAATGGTTACAGGATAATGGTTATTTTACAGGTAGTGGTACCATGGTTACAGGATAATGGTTATTTTACTGGTATTGGTACCATGGTTACAGGATAATGGTTATTTTACTGGTAGTGGTACCATGGTTACAGTATAATGGTTATTTCACTGGTAGTGGTGCCATGGTTACAGTATAATGGTCATTTCACTGGTAGTGGTGCCATGGTTACAGTATAATGGTTATTTTACTGATAGTAGTCAAATGGTTACAGTATAATGGTTATTTTACTGATAGTGGTGAAATGGTTACAGTATAACAGTTATTCTACTGGTAGTGGTGAAATGGTTACAGAACAATGGTTATTTTACTGGTATTGGTGCCATGGTTACAGTATAATGGTTATTTTACTGGTAGTGGTGCCAAAGTTACAGTATAATGGTTATTTTACTGGTATTGGTACCATGGTTACATGATAATGGTTATTCTACAGATATTGGTGCCATGGTTACAGGATAATGGTTATTCTACTGGTAGTGGTGAAATGGTTACAGGATAATGGGTATTTTACTGGTAGTGGTACCATGGTTACAGGATAATGGTTATTTTACCTGTATTGGTGACATGGTAACGGGATAATGGTTATTCTACTGGTATTGGTGCCATGGTTACAGTATAATGGTTATTTTACTAGTAGTGCTGAAATGGTTACTGTATAATGGTTATTTTACTGGTATTGGTGCCATGGTTATAGTATAATGTTTCATCTACTGGTAGTGATGAAATGGTTACAGTATAATGGTCATTTCACTGGTATTGGTGCCATGGTTACAGTATAATGGTTACTCTACTGGTAATGTTGAAATGGTTACAGGATAATGGTTATTTTACAGGTATTGGTACCATGGTTACAGGATAATGGTTATTCTACTGTTATTGGTGCCATGGTTACAGTATAATGGTTATTCTACTGGTAGTGGTGAAATGGTTACAGGATAATGGTTATTTTACGGGTATTGGTACCATGGTTACAGGATAATGGTTATTCTACTGGTATTGGTGCCATGGTTACAGTATAATGGTTATTCTACTGGTAGTGGTGAAATGGTTACAGTATAATGGTTATTTTACTGGTATTGGTACCATGGTTACAGGATAATGGTTATTTTACTGCTGGTGATACCATGGTTACAGTATAATGGTTATTTTACTGGTATTGGTGCCATGGTTACAACATAATAGTTATTTTACGGGTAGTGCTGAAATGGTTACAGTATAATGGTCATTTCACTGGTATTGGTGCCATGGTTACAGTATAATGGTTACTCTACTGGTAGTGGCGAAATGGTTACAGGATAATGGTTATTTTACACGTAGTGGTACAATGGTTACAGGATAATGGTTATTTTACTGGTATTGGTACCATGGTTACAGGATAATGGTTATTTTACTGGTAGTGGTACCATGGTTACAGTATAATGGTTATTTCACTGGTAGTGGTGCCATGGTTACAGTATAATGGTCATTTCACTGGTAGTGGTGCCATGGTTACAGTATAATTTACATTTACATTTACATTTAAGTATAATGGTTATTTTACTGGTAGTGCTGAAATGGTTACAGTATAATGGTTATTCTACTGGTAGTGCTGAAATGGTTACAGTATAACATTTATTCTACTGGTAGTGGTGAAATGGTTACAGTATAATGGTTATTTTACTGGTATTATTGCCATAGTTACAGTATAATGGTTATTCTACTGGTAGTGGTGAAATGGTTACAGAACAATGGTTATTTTACTGGTATTGGTGCCATTGTTACAGTACAATGGTTAATCTACTGGTATTGGTGCCATGGTTACAGTATAATGGTTATTTTACTGGTAGTGGTGCCAAATTACAGTATAATGGTTATTTTACTGGTATTGGTACCATGGTTACAGGATAATGGTTATTCTACAGATATTGGTGCCATGGTTACAGGATAATGGTTATTCTACTGGTAGTGGTGAAATGGTTACAGGATAATGGGTATTTTACTGGTAGTGGTACCATGGTTACAGGATAATGGTTATTCTACTGGTAGTGGTGAAATGGTTACAGTATAATGGTTATTTTACTGGTATTGGTACCATGGTTACATTATAATGGTTTTTGTACTGGTAGTGGTACCATGGTTACAGGATAATGGTTATTTTAGTGGTAGTGGTGCTATGGTTACAGTATAATGGTTATTTTACTGGTATTGGTACCATGGTTACATTATAATGGTTATTTTACTGGTAGTGGTACCATGGTTACAGGAAAATGGTTATTTTACTGGTAGTGGTGCCATGGTTACAGTATAATGGTTATTTTACTGGTAGTGCTGAAATGGTTACTGTATAATGGTTATTTTACTGGTATTGGTGCCATGGTTACAGTATAATGGTTAATATACTGGTAGTGATGAAATGGCTACAGTATAATGGTCATTTCACTGGTATTGGTACCATGGTTACAGGATAATGGTTATTCTACTGGTATTGGTGCCATGGTTACAGTATAATGGTTATTCTACTGGTATTGGTACCATGGTTACATTATAATGGTTATTTGTTACTGGTAGTGGTACCATGGTTACAGGAAAATGGTTATTTTACTGGTAGTGGTACCATGGTTACAGTATAATGGTTAATCTACTGGTAGTGATGAAATGGCTACAGTATAATGGTCATTTCACTGGTATTGGTGCCATGGTTACAGTATAATGGTTACTCAACTGGTAGTGGCGAAATGGTGACAGGATAATGGTTATTTTACAGGTATTGGTTCCATGGTTACAGGATAATGGTTATTTTCCTGGTATTGGTGCCATGATAATGGGATAATGGTTATTCTACTGGTTTTGGTGCCATTGTTACAGTATCATGGTTATTCTACTGGTAGTGGTGCCATGGTTACAGTATAATGGTCATTCTACTGATAGTGGTGCCAAACAAAACCCTGGAACACAACAAATAGACCAACACTACCCTGGAACACTAATACTAGACAACCACTACCCTGGAACACTAATACTAGACAACCACTACCCTGGAACACTAATACTAGACAACCACTACCCTGGAACACTTCAAATAGACAAACACCTCCCTGGAACACTTCTACTAGATAAACACTACCCTGGAACACTACACATAGACAGACACTACCCTGGAACACTACACATTGACCACTACCCTGGATCACTAAACATAGACAAACACTACCCTTGAACACTACACATAGACAACCACTACCCTGGAACACTATACATAGACAAACATTACCCTGGAACACTACACATAGACAAACACTACCCTTGAACACTACACATAGACAAACACTACCCTGGAACACTACACATAGACAAACACTACCCTTGAACACTACACATAGACAACCACTACCCTGGAACACTACACATAGACAACCACTACCCTGGAACTCTACACATAGACAAACACTACCCTGGAACAATACTACTAAACAAACACTACCCTGGAACACTACTACTAAACAAACACTACCCTGGAACTCTACACATAGACAAACACTACCCTGGAACAATACTACTAAACAAACACTACCCTGGAACACTACACATAGACAAACACCACCCTGGAACACTACACATAGACAAACACTACACTGGAACACTACTACTAGACAAACACTACCCTGGAACACAACACATAGACAAACACTACCCTGGAACACTACTACTAAACAAACACTACCCTGGAACACTACTACTAGACAAACACTACCCTGGAACACTACACATAGACAAACACTACCCTGGAACTGTACACATAGACAAACACTACCCTGGAACACTACATATAGACAAATACTACCATGGAACACTACACATAGACAAACACTACCCTGGAACACTACTACTAGACAAACACTACCCTGGAACACTACTACTAGACAAACACCACCCTGGAACACTACTACTAGACAAACACCACCCTGGAACACTACACATAGACAAACACTACCCTGGAACACTACTACTAGACAAACACTACGCTGGAACACTACTACTAGACAGACACTACCCTGGAACACAACACATAGACAAACACTACCCTGGAACACTGTTACTAGACAAACACTACCCTGGAACACTACTACTAGACAAACACCACCCTGGAACACTACACATAGACAAACACTACCCTGGAACTGTACACATAGACAAACACTACCCTGGAACACTACACATAGACAAACACTACCCTGGAACACTACACATAGACAAACACGACCCTGGAACACTACTACTAGACAAACACCACCCTGGAACACTACTACTAGACAAACACCACCCTGGAACACTACACATAGACAAACACTACCCTGGAACACTACACATAGACAAACACTACCCTTGAACACTACACATAGACAACCACTACCCTGGAACACTATTACTAGACAAACACTACCATGGAACACAACACATAGACAAACACTACCCTGGAACACTACTACTAGAAAAACACTACCCTGGAACACTACACAGAGACAAACACTACCCTGGAACACTACACATAGACATACACTACCCTGGAACACTACAACTAAACAAACACTACCATGGAACACTACACAGAGACAAACACTACCCTGGAACTCTACACATAGACAAAACTACCCTGGAACACTACTACTAAACAAACACTACCCTGGAACACTACACATAGACAAACACTACCCTGGACCTGTACACATAGACAAACACTACCCTGGAACACTACTACTAGACAAACACTACCCTGGAACACAACACATAGACAAACACTACCCTGGAACACTACACATAGACAAACACTACCCTGGAACACTACTACTAGACAAACCCTACCCTGGAACACTACTACTAGACAAACACCACCCTGGAACACTACACATAGACAAACACTACCCTGGAACACTACACATAGACAAACACTACCCTTGAACACTACACATAGACAACCACTACCCTGGAACACTATTACTAGACAAACACTACCCTGGAACACTACACATAGACAAACACTACCCTTGAACACTACACATAGACAAACACTACCCTGGAACACTACACAGAGACAAACACTACCCTGGAACACTACACATAGACATACACTACCCTGGAACACTACAACTAAACAAACACTACCATGGAACACTACACAGAGACAAACACTACCCTGGACCTGTACACATAGACAAACACTACCCTGGAACACTACACATAGACAAACACCACCCTGGAACACTACACATAGACAAACACTACCCTGGAACACTACTACTAGACAAACACTACCCTGGAACACAACACATAGACAAACACTACCCTGGAACACTACTACTAAACAAACACTACCCTGGAACAATACTACTAGACAAATACCACCCTGGAACACTACTACTAGACAAACACCACCCTGGAACACTACTACTAGACAAACACTATCCTGGAACACTACACATAGACAAACACTACCCTGGAACTGTACACATAGACAAACACTACCCTGGAACACTACACATAGACAAACACTACCCTGGAACACTACACATAGACGAACACTACCCTGGAACACTACTACTAGACAAACACCACACTGGAACACTACTTCTAGACAAACACCACCCTGGAACACTATTACTAGACAAACACCACCCTGGAACACTACTACTAGACAAACACTACCCTGGAACACTACTACTAGACAGACACTACCCTGGAACACAACACATAGACAAACACTACCCTGGAACACAACACATAGACAAACACTACCCTGGAAGACTACACATAGACAAACACTACCCTGGAACATACTACTAGACAAACACCACAATGGAACACTACTACTAGACAACACCACCCTGGAACACTACACATAGACAAACACTACCCTGGAACACTACACATAGACAAACACTACCCTTGAACACCAAACATAGACAACCAATACCCTGGAACACTATTACTAGACAAACACTACCCTGGAACACTACACACATACAAACACTACCCTTGAACACTACACATAGACAACCACTACCCTGGAACACTATTACTAGACAAACTCTACCCTGGAACACGACACATAGACAATAACTACCCTTGAACACTACACATAGACAAACACTACACTGGAACACTACAGAGAGACAAACACTACCCTGGAACACTACACATAGACAAACACTACACTGGAACACTACAGAGAGACATACACTACCCTGGAACACTACAACTAAACAAACACTACCCTGGACCTATATACATAGACAAACACTACCCTGGAACACTACTACTAGACAAACACCACCCTGGAACACTACTACTAGACAAACACCACCCTGGAACACTACTACTAGACAAACACAACCCTGGAACACTACACATAGACAAACACTACCCTGGAACACTACTACTAGACAGACACTACCCTGGAACACAACACACATGACAAACACTACCCTGGAACACAACACATAGACAAACACTACCCTGGAACAATACACATAGACAAACACTACCCTGGAACACTACACATAGACAATCACTGCCCTGGAACACTATTACTAGACAAACATTACCCTGGAACACTACTACTAGACAAACACTACCCTGGAACACAACACATAGACAAACACTACCCTGGAACACTACTACTAAACAAACACTACCCTGGAACACTACTACTAAACAAACACTACCCTGGAACACTACACATAGAGAAACACTACCCTAGAACACTACTACTAAACAAACACTACCCTGGAACACTACACATAGACAAACACTACCCTGGAACTGTACACATAGACAAACACTACCCTGGAACACTACACATAGACAAACACTACCATGGAACACTACACATAGACAAACACTACCCTGGAAAACTACTACTAGACAAACACTACCCTGGAACACTACTACTAGACAAACACCACCCTGGAACACTACTACTAGACAAACACCACCCTGGAACACTACTACTAGACAAACACTACCCTGGAACACTACACATAGACAAACACTACCCTGGAACACTACAACTAGACAAACACTACCCTGGAACACTACTACTAGACAAACACTACCCTGGAACACTACTACTAGACAGACACTACCCTGCAACACAACACATAGACAAACACTACCCTGGAACACTACACATAGACAAACACTACCCTGGAACACTACACATAGACAAACACTACCCTGGAACACTATTACTAGACAAACACTACCCTGGAACACTACTACTAGACAAACACCACCCTGGAACACTACTACTAGACAAACACTACCCTGGAACACTACTACTAGACAAAAACTACCCTGGATCACTACTACTAGACAAACACCACCCTGGAACACTACTACTAGACAAACACTACCCTGGAACACTACACATAGACGAACACTTCCCTGGAACACTACACATAGACAAACACTACCCTGGAACACTACACATAGACAAACACTACTACTAGACAAACACCACCCTGGAACACTACTACTAGACAAACACCACCCTGGAACACTACACATAGACAAACACTACCCTGGAACACTACACATAGACAAACACTACCCTTGAACACTACACAGAGACAACCACTACCCTGGAACACTATTACTAGACAACAACTACTCTTGAACACTAAACATAGACAAAAACTACTCTTGAACACTACACATAGACAAACACTACCCTGGAACACTACACATAGACAAACACTACCCTGGAACACTACACAGAGACAAACACTACACTGGAACACTACACAGAGACAAAAACTACCCTGGAACACTACACATAGACAACCACTACCCTGGAACACTATTACTAAACAAAAACTACCATGGAACACTACACAGAGACAAACACTACCCTGGAACTCTACACATAGACAAACACTACCCTGGAACACTACACAGAGACAAACACTACCCTGGAACACTACACATAGACATACACTACCCTGGAACACTACTACTAAATAAACACTACCCTGGAACACTACACAGAGACAAACACTACCCTGGAACTCTACACATAGACAAACACTACACTGGAACACTACTACTAAACAAACACTACCCTGGAAAACTACACATAGACAATCACTACCCTGGAACTGTACACATAGACAAACACTACCCTGGAACACTACACATAGACAAACACCACCCTGGAACACTACACATAGACAAACACTACCCTGGAACACTACAACTAGACAAACACTACCCTGGAACACAACACATAGACAAACACTACCCTGGAACACTACTACTAAACAAACACTACCCTGGAACACTACTACTAAACAAACACTACCCTGGAACACTACTACTAGACAAACACTACCCTGGAACACTACACATAGACAAACACTACCCTGGAACTGTACACATAGACAAACACTACCCTGGAACACTACATATAGACAAATACTACCATGGAACACTACACATAGACAAACAGTACCCTGGAACACTACTACTAGACAAACACTACCCTGGAACACTACTACTAGACAAACACCACCCTGGAACACTACTACTAGACAAACACTACGCTGGAACAATACTACTAGACATTCACTACCCTGGAACACAACACATAGACAAACACTACCCTGGAACACTGTTACTAGACAAACACTACCCTGGAACACTACTACTAGACAAACACCACCCTGGAACACTACATATAGACAAACACTACCCTGGAACTGTACACATAGACAAACACTACCCTGGAACACTACACATAGACAAACACTACCCTGGAACACTACACATAGACAAACACGACCCTGGAACACTACTACTAGACAAACACCACCCTGGAACACTACTACTAGACAAACACCACCCTGGAACACTACACATAGACAAACACTACCCTGGAACACTACACATAGACAAACACTACCCTTGAACACTACACATAGACAACCACTACCCTGGAACACTATTACTAGACAAACACTACCCTGGAACACTACACATAGACAAACACTACCCTGGAACACTACTACTAGACAAACACTACCCTGGAACACTACACAGAGACAAACACTACCCTGGAACACTACACATAGACATACACTACCCTGGAACACTACAACTAAACAAACACTACCATGGAACACTACACAGAGACAAACACTACCCTGGAACTCTACACATAGACAAAACTACCCTGGAACACTACTACTAAACAAACACTACCCTGGAACACTACACATAGACAAACACTACCCTGGACCTGTACACATAGACAAACACTACCCTGGAACACTACTACTAGACAAACACTACCCTGGAACACAACACATAGACAAACACTACCCTGGAACACTACACATAGACAAACACTACCCTGGAACACTACACATAGACAAACACTACCCTTGAACACTACACATAGACAAACACTACCCTGGAACACTACACAGAGACAAACACTACCCTGGAACACTACACATAGACATACACTACCCTGGAACACTACTACAAGACAAACACCACCCTGGAACACTACTACTAGACAAACACCACCCTGGAACACTACTACTAGACAAACACCACCCTGGAACACTACTACTAGACAAACACCACCCTGGAACACTACTACTAGACAAACACCACCCTGGAACACTACTACTAGACAAACACAACCCTGGAACACTACACATAGACAAACACTACCCTGGAACACTACTACTAGACAAACACTACCCTGGAACAATACTACTAGACAAATACCACCCTGGAACACTACTACTAGACAAACACCACCCTGGAACACTACTACTAGACAAACACTATCCTGGAACACTACACATAGACAAACACTACCCTGGAACTGTACACATAGACAAACACTACCCTGGAACACTACACATAGACAAACACTACCCTGGAACACTACACATAGACGAACACTACCCTGGAACACTACTACTAGACAAACACCACACTGGAACACTACTACTAGACAAACACCACCCTGGAACACTATTACTAGACAAACACCACCCTGGAACACTACTACTAGACAAACACTACCCTGGAACACTACTACTAGACAAACACTACCCTGGAACACTACTACTAGACAGACACTACCCTGGAACACAACACATAGACAAACACTACCCTGGAACACAACACATAGACAAACACTACCCTGGAAGACTACACATAGACAAACACTACCCTGGAACACTACTACTAGACAAACACCACCCTGGAACACTACACATAGACAAACACTACCCTTGAACACAAAACATTGACAACAAATACCCTGGAACACTATTACTAGACAAACACTACCCTGGAACACTACACATAGACAAACACTACCCGTGAACACTACACATAGACAAACACTACCCTGGAACACTACACACAGACAAACACTACCCTGGAACACTGCTACTAGACAAACACCACCCTGGAACACTACTACTAGACAAACACCACCCTGGAACACTACACATAGACAAGCACTACACTGGAACACTACACATAGACAAACACTACCCTTGAACACTACACATAGACAACCACTACCCTGGAACACTATTACTAGACAAACTCTACCCTGGAACACGACACATAGACAATAACTACCCTTGAACACTACACATAGACAAACACTACCCTGGAACACTACACAGAGACAAACACTACCCTGGAACACTACACATAGACATACACTACCCTGGAACACTACAACTAAACAAACACTACCCTGGACCTATATACATAGACAAACACTACCCTGGAACACTACTACTAGACAAACACCACCCTGGAACACTACTACTAGACAAACACCACCCTGGAACACTACTACTAGACAAACACAACCCTGGAACACTACACATAGACAAACACTACCCTGGAACACTACTACTAGACAGACACTACCCTGGAACACAACACATAGACAAACACTACCCTGGAACACAACACATAGACAAACACTACCCTGGAACAATACACATAGACAAACACTACCCTGGAACACTACACATAGACAAACACTGCCCTGGAACACTATTACTAGACAAACATTACCCTGGAACACTACTACTAGACAAACACTACCCTGGAACACAACACATAGACAAACACTACCCTGGAACACTACTACTAAACAAACACTACCCTGGAACACTACTACTAAACAAACACTACCCTGGAACACTACACATAGAGAAACACTACCCTAGAACACTACTACTAAACAAACACTACCCTGGAACACTACACATAGACAAACACTACCCTGGAACACTACACATAGACAAACACTACCCTGGAACACTACACATAGACAAACACT
This sequence comes from Oncorhynchus masou masou, assembly GCF_036934945.1. Taxonomy (NCBI): domain Eukaryota; kingdom Metazoa; phylum Chordata; class Actinopteri; order Salmoniformes; family Salmonidae; genus Oncorhynchus; species Oncorhynchus masou. The sequence goes on along the minus strand of NC_088212.1, from coordinate 1,076,652 downwards.
ACCCTGGAACACTATTACTAGACAACACTACCCTGGAACACTACTACTAGACAAACACCACCCTGGAACACTACTACTAGACAAACACTACCCTGGAACACTACTACTAGACAAAAACTACCCTGGAACACTACTACTAGACAAACACCACCCTGGAACACTACTACTAGACAAACACCACCCTGGAACACTATTACTAGACAAACACCACCCTGGAACACTATTACTAGACAAACACTACCCTGGAACACTACACATCGACAAATACTACCCTGGAACACTACACAGAGACAAACACTACCCTGGAACACTACACAGAGACAAACACTACCCTGGAACACTACACATAGACACCACTACCCTGGAACACTATTACTAAACAAACACTACCATGGAACACTACACAGAGACAAACACTACCCTGGAACTCTACACATAGACAAACACTACCCTGGACCTGTATACATAGACAAACACTACCCTGGAACACTACACATAGACAAACACTACCCTGGAACACAACACATAGACAAACACTACCCTGGAACACTACACATAGACAAACACTACCCTGGAACACTACTACTAGACAAACACTACCCTGGAACACTACACATAGACAAACACTACCCTGGAACACTACTACTAGACAAACACCACCCTGGAACACTACTACTAGACAAACACCACCCTGGAACACTACACATAGACAAACACTACCCTGGAACACTACACATAGACAAACACTACCCTTGAACACTACACATAGACAACCACTACCCTGGAACACTATTACTAGACAAACACTACCCTGGAACACTAAACATAGACAAACACTACCCTTGAATACTACACATAGACAAACACTACCCTGGAACACTACACATAGACAAACACTACCCTGGAACACTACACAGAGACAAACACTACCCTGGAACATACACATAGACATACACTACCCTGGAACACTACACATAGACAAACACTACCCTGGAACACTACTACTAGACAAACACTACCCTGGAACACTACTACTAGACAAACACCACCCTGGAACACTACTACTAGACAAACACTACCCTGGAACACTACACATAGACAAACACTACCCTGGAACACTACTACTAGACAAACACTAACCTGGAACACTACACATAGACAAACACTACCCTGGAACACTACTACTAGACAAACACTACCCTGGAACACTACACATAGACAAACACTACCCTTTAACACAACACATAGACAAACACTACCCTGGAACACAAATCAAATCAAATCAAATCAAATTTATTTATATAGCCCTTCGTACATCAGCTGATATCTCAAAGTGCTGTACAGAAACCCAGCCTAAAACCCCAAACAGCAAGCAATGCAGGTGTAGAAGCACGGTGGCTAGGAAAAACTCCCTAGAAAAGCCAAAACCTAGGAAGAAACCTAGAGAGGAACCAGGCTATGTGGGGTGGCCAGTCCTCTTCTGGCTGTGCCGGGTAGAGATTATAACAGAACATGGCCAAGATGTTCAAATGTTCATAAATGACCAGCATGGTCGAATAATAATAAGGCAGAACAGTTGAAACTGGAGCAGCAGCACGGCCAGGTGGACTGGGGACAGCAAGGAGTCATCATGTCAAGTAGTCCTGGGGCATGGTCCTAGGGCCGCGGTTCAGTTGAAACTGGAGCAGCAGCACGGCCAGGTGGACTGGGGACAGCAAGGAGTCATCATGTCAGGTAGTCCTGGGGCATGGTCCTAGGGCTCAGGTCCTCCGAGAGAGAAGGAGAGAATTAGAGAACGCACACTTAGATTCACACAGGACACCGAATTTGGACAGGAGAAGTACTCCAGATATAACAAACTGACCCCAGCCCCCGACACATAAACTACTGCAGCATAAATACTGAAGGCTGAGACAGGAGGGGTCAGGAGACACTGTGGCCCCACCCGAGGACACCCCCGGACAGGGCCAAACAGGAAGGATATAACCCCACCCACTATGCCAAAGCACAGCCCCCACACCACTGGAGGGATATATTCAACCACCAACTTACCATCCTGAGACAAAGCTGAGTATAGCCCGCAAAGATCTCCGCCACGGCACAACCCAAGGGGGGGCGCCAACCCAGACAGGATGACCACATCAGTGAATCAACCCACTCAGGTGACGCACCCCCTCAGGGACGGCATGAGAGAGCCCCAGCAAGCCAGTGACTCAGCCCCTGTAATAGGGTTAGAGGCAGAGAATCCCAGTGGAAAGAGGGGAACCGGCCAGGCAGAGACAGCAAGGGTGGTTCGTTGCTCCAGAGCCTTTCCGTTCACCTTCCCACTCCTGGGCCAGACTACACTCAATCATATGACCCACTGAAGAGATGAGTCTTCAGTAAAGACTTAAAGGTTGAGACCGAGTTTGCGTCTCTGACATGGGTAGGCAGACCGTTCCATAAAAATGGAGCTCTATAGGAGAAAGCCCTGCCTCCAGCTGTTTGCTTAGAAATTCTAGGGACAATTAGGAGGCCTGCGTCTTGTGACCGTAGCGTACGTGTAGGTATGTACGGCAGGACCACAACACATAGACAAACACTACCCTGGAACACTACACATAGACAAACACTACTACTAGACAAACACCACCCTGGAACACTACTACTAGACAAACACCACCCTGGAACACTACACATAGACAAACACTACCCTGGAACACTACACATAGACAAACACTACCCTTGAACACTACACATAGACAACCACTACCCTGGAACACTACACATAGACAACCACTACCCTGGAACACTATTTCTAAACAAACACTACCCTGGAACTCTACACATAGACAAACACTACCCTGGAACACTACACATAGACAAACACTACCCTGGACCTGTATACATAGACAAACACTACCCTGGAACACTACACATAGACAAACACTACCCTGGAACACAACACATAGACAAACACTACCCTGGAACACTACACATAGACAAACACTACCCTGGAACACTACTACTAGACAAACACCACCCTGGAACACTACTACTAGACAAACACCACCCTGGAACACTACACATAGACAAACACTACCCTGGAACACTACACATAGACAAACACTACCCTTGAACACTACACATAGACAACCACTACCCTGGAACACTACTACTAGACAAACACTACCCTGGAACACAACACATAGACAAACACTACCCTGGAACACTACACATAGACAAACACTACCCTGGAACACTACTACTAGACAAACACCACCCTGGAACACTACGACTAGACAAACACCACCCTGGAACACTACACATAGACAAACACTACCCTGGAACACTACACATAGACAAACACTACCCTTGAACACTACACATAGACAACCACTACCCTGGAACACTATTACTAGACAAACACTACCCTGGAACACTAAACATAGACAAACACTACCCTTGAATACTACACATAGACAAACACTACCCTGGAACACTACACATAGACAAACACTACCCTGGAACACTACACAGAGACAAACACTACCATGGAACATACACATAGACATACACTACCCTGGAACACTACACATAGACAAACACTACCCTGGAACACTACTACTAGACAAACACTACCCTGGAACACTACTACTAGACAAACACCACCCTGGAACACTACTACTAGACAAACACTACCCTGGAACACTACACATAGACAAACACTACCCTGGAACACTACTACTAGACAAACACTACCCTGGAACACAACACATAGACAAACACTACCCTGGAACACTACACATAGACAAACACTACCCTGGAACACAACACATAGACAAACACTACCCTGGAACACAACACATAGACAAACACTACCCTGGAACACTACACATAGACAAACACTACTACTAGACAAACACCACCCTGGAACACTACTACTAGACAAACACCACCCTGGAACACTACACATAGACAAACACTACCCTGGAACACTACACATAGACAAACACTACCCTTGAACACTACACATAGACAACCACTACCCTGGAACACTACACATAGACAACCACTACCCTGGAACACTATTTCTAAACAAACACTACCATGGAACACTACACAGAGACAAACACTACCCTGGAACTCTACACATAGACAAACACTACCCTGGAACACTACACATAGACAAACACTACCCTGGACCTGTATACATAGACAAACACTACCCTGGAACACTACTACTAGACAAACACCACCCTGGAAAACTACTACTAGACAAACACCACCCTGGAACACTACTACTAGACAAACACAACCCTGGAACACTACACATAGACAAACACTACCCTGGAACACTACTACTAGACAAACACTACCCTGGAACACTACTACTAGACAAATACCACCCTGGAACACTACTACTAGACAAACACCACCCTGGAACACTACTACTAGACAAACACTACCCTGGAACACTACACATAGACAAACACTACCCTGGAACACTACACATAGAAAAACACTACCCTGGAACACTATTACTAGACAAACACTACCCTGGAACACTACTACTAGACAAACACTACCCTGGAACACTACACATAGACAAACACTACCCTGGAACTGTACACATAGACAAACACTACCCTGGAACACTACACAGAGACAAACACTACCCTGGAACACTACACATAGACAACCACTACCCTGGAACACTATTTCTAAACAAACACTACCATGGAACACTACACAGAGACAAATACTACCCTGGAACTCTACACATAGACAAACACTACCCTGGAACACTACACATAGACAAACACTACCCTGGACCTGTATACATAGACAAACACTACCCTGGAACACTACTACTAGACAAACACCACCCTGGAACACTACTACTAGACAAACACCACCCTGGAACACTACTACTAGACAAACACAACCCTGGAACACTACACATAGACAAACACTACCCTGGAACACTACTACTAGACAAACACTACCCTGGAACACTACTACTAGACAAATACCACCCTGGAACACTATAACTAGACAAACACCACCCTGGAACACTACTACTAGACAAACACTACCCTGGAACACTACACATAGACAAACACTACCCTGGAACACTACACATAGAAAAACACTACCCTGGAACACTATTACTAGACAAACACTACCCTGGAACACTACTACTAGACAAACACTACCCTGGAACACTACACATAGACAAACACTACCCTGGAACTGTACACATAGACAAACACTACCCTGGAACACTACACATAGACAAACACTACCCTGGAACACTACACATAGACAAACACTACCCTGGAACACAACTACTAGACAAACACCACCCTGGAACACTACTACTAGACAAACACCACCCTGGAACACTATTACTAGACAAACACCACCCTGGAACACTACTACTAGACAAACACTACCCTGGAACACTACTACTAGACAAACACTACCCTGGAACACTACTACTAGACAACCACCACCCTGGAACACTACTACTAGACAAACACCACCCTGGAACACTATTACTAGACAAACACTACCCTGGAACACTATTACTAGACAAACACTACCCTGGAACACTACACATAGACAAACACTACCCTGGAACAATACTACTAGACAAACACTACCCTGGAACACTACTACTAGACAGACACTACCCTGGAACACAACACATAGACAAACACTACCCTGGAACCTAACACATAGACAAACACTACCCTGGAACCTAACACATAGACAAACACTACCCTGGAACACTACTACTAGACAAACACCACCCTGGAACACCATTACTAGACAAACACCACCCTGGAACACTATTACTAGACAAACACTACCCTGGAACACTACACATAGACAAACACTACCCTGGAACACTACTACTAGACAGACACTACCCTGGAACACAACACATAGACAAACACTACCCTGGAACACAACACATAGACAAACACTACCCTGGAACACTACACATAGACAAACACTACCCTGGAACACTACTACTAGACAAACACCACCCTGGAACACTACAACTAGACAACACCACCCTGGAACACTACACATAGACAAACACTACCCTGGAACACTACACATAGACAAACACTACCCTTGAACACTAAACATAGACAAACACTACCCTGGAACACTATTACTAGACAAACACTACCCTGGAACACTACACATAGACAAACACTACCCTGGAACACTACTACTAGACAAACACCACCCTGGAACACTACTACTAGACAAACACCACCCTGGAACACTACACATAGACAAACACTACCCTTGAACACTAAACATAGACAAACACTACCCTGGAACACTATTACTAGACAAACACTACCCTGGAACACTACTACTAGACAAACACCACCCTGGAACACCATTACTAGACAAACACCACCCTGGAACACTATTACTAGACAAACACTACCCTGGAACACTACACATAGACAAACACTACCCTGGAACACTACTACTAGACAGACACTACCCTGGAACACAACACATAGACAAACACTACCCTGGAACACAACACATAGACAAACACTACCCTGGAACACTACACATAGACAAACACTACCCTGGAACACTACTACTAGACAAACACCACCCTGGAACACTACAACTAGACAACACCACCCTGGAACACTACACATAGACAAACACTACCCTGGAACACTACACATAGACAAACACTACCCTTGAACACTAAACATAGACAAACACTACCCTGGAACACTATTACTAGACAAACACTACCCTGGAACACTACACATAGACAAACACTACCCTGGAACACTACTACTAGACAAACACCACCCTGGAACACTACTACTAGACAAACACCACCCTGGAACACTACACATAGACAAACACTACACTGGAACACTACACATAGACAAACACTACCCTTGAACACTACACATAGACAACCACTACCCTGGAACACTATTACTAGACAAACACTACCCTGGAACACGACACATAGACAATAACTACCCTTGAACACTACACATAGACAAACACTACCCTGGAACACTACACAGAGACAAACACTACCCTGGAACACTACACATAGACATACACTACCCTGGAACACTACAACTAAACAAACACTACCCTGGACCTATATACATAGACAAACACTACCCTGGAACACTACTACTAGACAAACACCACCCTGGAACACTACTACTAGACAAACACCACCCTGGAACACTACTACTAGACAAACACAACCCTGGAACACTACACATAGACAAACACTACCCTGGAACACTACTACTAGACTGATACTACCCTGGAACACAACACATAGACAAACACTACCCTGGAACACAACACATAGACAAACACTACCCTGGAACACTACACATAGACAAACACTACCCTGGAACACTACACATAGACAAACACTACCCTGGAACACTATTACTAGAGAAACACTACCCTGGAACACTACTACTAGACAAACACTACCCTTGAACACAACACATAGACAAACACTACCCTGGAACACTACCACTAAACAAACACTACCCTGGAACACTACTACTAAACAAACACTACCCTGGAACACTACACAGAGACAAACACTACCCTGGAACACTACACATAGACAACCACTACCCTGGAACACTATTTCTAAACAAACACTACCATGGAACACTACACAGAGACAAACACTACCCTGGAACTCTACACATAGACAAACACTACCCTGGACCTGTATACATAGACAAACACTACCCTGGAACACTACTACTAGACAAACACCACCCTGGAACACTACTACTAGACAAACACCACCCTGGAACACTACTACTAGACAAACACAACCCTGGAACACTACACATAGACAAACACTACCCTGGAACACTACTACTAGACAAACACTACCCTGGAACACTACTACTAGACAAACACCACCCTGGAACACTACTACTAGACAAACACCACCCTGGAACACTACTACTAGACAAACACTACCCTGGAACACTACACATAGACAAACACTACCCTGGAACACTACACATAGAAAAACACTACCCTGGAACACTATTACTAGACACACACTACCCTGGAACACTACTACTAGACAAACACTACCCTGGAACACTACACATAGACAAACACTACCCTGGAACTGTACACATAGACAAACACTACCCTGGAACACTACACAGAGACAACCACTACCCTGGAACACTATTTCTAAACAAACACTACCATGGAACACTACACAGAGACAAATACTACCCTGGAACTCTACACATAGACAAACACTACCCTGGAACACTACACATAGACAAACACTACCCTGGACCTGTATACATAGACAAACACTACCCTGGAACACTACTACTAGACAAACACCACCCTGGAACACTACTACTAGACAAACACCACCCTGGAACACTATTACTAGACAAACACCACCCTGGAACACTATTACTTGACAAACACTACCCTGGAACACTACACATAGACAAACACTACCCTGGAACACTACTACTAGACAAACACCACCCTGGAACACTACTACTAGACAAACACCACCCTGGAACACTACTACTAGACAAACACCACCCTGGAACACTCCACATAGACTAACACCACCCTGGAACACTAAACATAGACAAACACTACCCTGGAACACTACACATAGACAAACACTACCCTGTAACACTACATATAGAGAAACACTACCCTGGAACACTACACATAGACAAACACCACCCTGGAACACTACACATAGACAAACATATTCCCTGGAACACTACTACTAGACAAACACTACCCTGGAACACTACACATAGAGAAACACTACCCTGGAACACTACTACTAAACAAACACTACCCTGGAACACAACACATAGACAAACACTACCCTGGAACTGTACACATAGACAAACACTACCCTGGAACACTACACATAGACAAACACTACCATGGAACACTACACATAGACAACCACTTCCCTGGAACACTACTACTAAACCAACTCTACCCTGGAACACTACAGATAGACAAACACTACCCTGGAACACTTCAAATAGACAAACACTACCCTGGAACACTACACGTAGACAAACACTACCCTGAAACACTACTACTAAACAAACACTACCCTGGAACACTACAGATAGACAAACACTACCCTGGAACACTTCAAATAGACAAACACTACCCTGGAACTCTACACATAGACAAACACCACCCTGGAACACTACTACTAGACAAACACTACCCTGGAACACTACACATAGACAAACACCACCCTGGAACACTACACATAGACAAACACTGCCCTTGAACACAACACATAGACAAACACTACCCTGGAACACTTCACATAGACAAACACCACCCTGGAACACAACTACTAGACAAACACCCATGATGGTTTCCCCTCATTATTGAGATGACAGCAGGACCACGGTTTGGAACATTAGTCCTGGCTGGGACCTACAGAGCAGAACCACAGTGAGATGGTCAGGTCATTAACACTGGCTGGGACAGTAAAGTTAATTCGTTAGATCTCCGTGCCAGACGGAGGTCTAATGGCAGGAAACCTCTCAACAAGTGCAACGCCACATACCAACCTTAACAAGTATCTTACCACACTCACGCTATAACCAAGTAAAAACACATGGGCTGTTCCTCTCTGTCCGTCAGGCCCCAGCCACGGACCTTTTTCATGATGGAATACCTCCTCTGAGGAACAACATATGGTCAACTAGAAACAAAACATGTGGACGGCTAACTCAACCAGCTATAATATAAGGTCTGGTCTGAAGTGACACAACATGTGGACAATCATCATCCTGGAAAGGGAAACATAACCCTAACCTTCCACAGAGATTGGACTGAAAATAGATACTAAATCTGATAATTACTCTCAACAAGATACAATCTCTGTGAAATCTTTGCGATGGTTGATAGTTTTGATCGTTTTAAGAGGAGTACTGTAGTTGATTTTAAGGCATCTGTTTTAAGAGGAGTACTGTAGTTGATTGAGGAGTACTGTAGTTGATTTTAAGGCATCTGTTTTAAAAGGAGTACTGTAGTTGATTGTAAGGCATCTGTTTTAAGAGGAGTACTGTAGTTGATTGTAAGGCATCTGTTTTAAGAGGAGTACTGTAGTTGATTGTAAGGCATCTGTTTTAAGAGGAGTACTGTAGTTGATTTTAAGGCATCTGTTTTAAGAGGAGTACTGTAGTTGATTGAGGAGTACTGTAGTTGATTTTAAGGCATCTGTTTTAAAAGGAGTACTGTAGTTGATTGTAAGAGGAAATAACATCAGAAAAACAGCAGACTGCTGAGGGAGGACGGCTCATAAAAATGTCCAGAACGAAGCGAATCATAGCATTCATTCTGTTCCAGCCATTACGACAAGCCAGACCTCCCCAATTAAGATGCAACCAATTTCTTGTGCCAGAAACACCTTTATTTACATACACTATAGCCAAGATCCAGACCTAATCTTCCCCAGTCCGCCCTACCAGACACTCCAGGCCACGATCCAGACCTAATTGTCCCCAGTCCCCCCTACCAGACACTCCTAGCCCAGATCCAGACCTCATCTTCCCCAGTCCCCCCTACAAGACACTCCTAGCCCAGTTCCAGACCTCATCTTCCCCAGTCCCCCCTACCAGACACTCCTAGCCCAGATCCAGACCTAATCTTCCCTAGTCCCCCCTAACAGACACTCCTAGCCCAGTTCCAGACCTCATCTTCCCAGTCCCCCCTACCAGACACTCCTAGCCCAGATCCAGACCTAATCTTCCCTAGTCCCCCCTACCAGACACTCCTAGCCCAGATCCAGACCTAATCCTCCCCAGTCCCCCTACCAGACACTCCTAGCCCAGATCCAGACCTAATCTTCCCCAGTTCCCCCTACCAGACACTCCTAGCCCAGATCCAGACCTAATCCTCCCCAGTCCCCCTACCAGACACTCCTAGCCCAGATCCAGACCTAATCTTCCCCAGTTCCCCCTACCAGACACTCCTAGCCCAGATCCAGACCTAATCCTCCCCAGTCCCCCTACCAGACACTCCTAGCCCAGATCCAGACCTAATCTTCCCCAGTTCCCCCTACCAGACACTCCTAGCCCAGATCCAGACCTAATCCTCCCCAGTCCCCCTACCAGACACTCCTAGCCCAGATCCAGACCTAATCTTCCCCAGTTCCCCCTACCAGACACTCCTAGCCCAGATCCAGACCTAATCTTCCCTAGTCCCCCCTAACAGACACTCCTAGCCCAGTTCCAGACCTCATCTTCCCAGTCCCCCCTACCAGACACTCCTAGCCCAGATCCAGACCTAATCTTCCCTAGTCCCCCCTACCAGACACTCCTAGCCCAGATCCAGACCTAATCCTCCCCAGTCCCCCTACCAGACACTCCTAGCCCAGATCCAGACCTAATCTTCCCCAGTTCCCCCTACCAGACACTCCTAGCCCAGATCCAGACCTAATCCTCCCCAGCCCCCCCTACCAGACACTCCTAGCCCAGATACAAACCTAATCCTCCCCAGTCCCCCCTACCAGACACTCCTAGCCCAGATCCAGACCTAATCTTCCCCAGTCCCCCCTAGCAGACACTCCTAGCCCAGATCCAGACCTGATCCTCCCCAGTCCCCCCTAGCAGACACTCCTAGCCCAGATCCAGACCTATTCTTCCCCAGTCCCCCTACCAGACACTCCTAGCCCAGATCCAGACCTAATCCTCCCCAGTCCCCCCTACCAGACACTCCTAGCCCAGATCCATACCTCATCTTCCTCAGTCCCCACAAGCAGACACTCTGAGCCCAGATACAAACCTAATCTTCCCCAGTCCCCCTTACCAGACACTCCTAGCCCAGATCCAGACCTATTCTTCCCCAGTCCCCCTACCAGACACTCCTAGCCCAGATCCAGACCTATTCTTCCCCAGTCCCCCTACCAGACACTCCTAGCCCAGATTCAGACCTATTCTTCCTCAGTCCCCCCTACCAGACACTCCTAGCACAGATCCAGAACGAATCTTCCCCAGTCCCCCCTACCAGACACTCCTAGCCCAGATCCAGACCTAATCCTCCACAGTCCCCCCTACCAGACACTCCTAACCCAGATCCAGACCTAATCTTCCCCAGTCCCCCCTAGCAGACACTCCTAGCCCAGATCCAGACCTAATCTTCCCCAGTCCCCCCTAGCAGACACTCCTAGCCCAGATCCAGACCTATTCTTCCTCAGTCCCCCTACCAGACACTCCTAGCCCAGATCCAGACCTAATCTTCCCCAGTCCCCCCTACCAGACACTACTAGCCCAGATCCAGACCTAATCCTCCCCAGTCCCCCTACCAGACACTCCTAGCCCAGATCCAGACCTAATCTTCCCCAGTCCCCCTACCAGACACTCCTAGCCCAGATCCAGAACAAATCTTCCCTAGTCCCCCCTACCAGACACTCCTAGCCCAGATCCAGACCTCATCTTCCCCAGTCCCCCTACAAGACACTCCTAGCCCAGTTCCAGACCTCATCTTCCCAGTCCCCCTACCAGACACTCCTAGCCCAGATCCAGACCTAATCTTCCCTAGTCCCCCCTACCAGACACTCCTAGCCCAGATCCAGACCTAATCCTCCCCAGTCCCCCTACCAGACACTCCTAGCCCAGATCCAGACCTAATCTTCCCCAGTTCCCCCTACCAGACTCTCCTAGCCCAGATCCAGACCTAATCCTCCCCAGCCCCCCTACCAGACACTCCTAGCCCAGATACAAACCTAATCCTCCCCAGTCCCCCCTACCAGACACTCCTAGCCCAGATCCAGACCTAATCTTCCCCAGTCCCCCCTAGCAGACACTCCTAGCCCAGATCCAGACCTGATCCTCCCCAGTCCCCCCTAGCAGACACTCCTAGCCCAGATCCAGACCTATTCTTCCCCAGTCCCCCTACCAGACACTCCTAGCCCAGATCCAGACCTAATCCTCCCCAGTCCCCCCTACCAGACACTCCTAGCCCAGATCCATACCTCATCTTCCTCAGTCCCCACAAGCAGACACTCTGAGCCCAGATACAAACCTAATCTTCCCCAGTTCCCCTTACCAGACACTCCTAGCCCAGATCCAGACCTATTCTTCCCAGTCCCCCCTAGCAGACACTCCTAGCCCAGATCCAGACCTAATCTTCCCCAGTCCCCCTAGCAGACACTCCTAGCCCAGATCCAGACCTATTCTTCCCAGTCCCCCTAGCAGACACTCCTAGCCCAGATCCAGACCTATTCTTCCCCAGTCCCCCTACCAGACACTCCTAGCCCAGATCCAGATCTATTCTTCCCCAGTCCCCCTACCAGACACTCCTAGCCCAGATCCAGACCTATTCTTCCCCAGTCCCCCTACCAGACACTCCTAGCCCAGATCCAGAACGAATCTTCCCCAGTCCCCCCTACCAGACACTCCTAGCCCAGATCCAGACCTAATCCTCCACAGTCCCCCCTACCAGACACTCCTAACCCAGATCCAGACCTAATCTTCCCCAGTCCCCCCTAGCAGACACTCCTAGCCCAGATCCAGACCTAATCTTCCCCAGTCCCCCCTAGCAGACACTCCTAGCCCAGATCCAGACCTATTCTTCCTCAGTCCCCCTACCAGACACTCCTAGCCCAGATCCAGACCTAATCCTCCCCAGTCCCCCCTACCAGACACTACTAGCCCAGATCCAGACCTAATCCTCCCCAGTCCCCCTACCAGACACTCCTAGCCCAGATCCAGACCTAATCTTCCCCAGTCCCCCTACCAGACACTCCTAGCCCAGATCCAGAACAAATCTTCCCTAGTCCCCCCTACCAGACACTCCTAGCCCAGATCCAGAGCTAATCTTCCCCAGTCCCCCCTAACTGACACTCCTAGCCCAGATCCAGACCTAATCTTCCCCAGTCCCCCCTAGCAGACACTCCTAGCCCAGATCCAGACCTAATCTTCCTCAGTTCCCCCTACCAGACTCTCCTAGCCCAGATCCAGACCTAATCTTCCCCAGTCCCCCCTACCAGACACTCCTAGCCCAGATCCAGACCTAATCTTCCCCAGTCCCCCCTAACTGACACTCCTAGCCCAGATCCAGACATTCCTAGCCCAGATCTAGACCTAATCTTCCCCAGTCCCCCCTACCAGACACTCCTAGCCCAGATCCAGACCTAATCTTCCTCAGTTCCCCCTACAAGATACTCCTAGCCCAGATCCAGACCTATTCTTCCCCAGTCCCCCTACCAGACACTCCTAGCCCAGATCCAGACCTATTCTTCCTCAGTCCCCCCTACCAGACACTCCTAGCCCAGATCCAGAACAAATCTTCCCCAGTCCCCCCTACCAGACACTCCTAGCCCAGATCCAGACCTAATCCTCCCCAGTCCCCCTACCAGACACTCCTAGCCCAGATCCATACCTCATCTTCCTCAGTCCCCACAAGCAGACACTCTGAGCCCAGATACAAACCTAATCTTCCCCAGTCCCCCTTACCAGACACTCCTAGCCCAGATCCAGACCTATTCTTCCCCAGTCCCCCTACCAGACACTCCTAGCCCAGATCCAGACCTATTCTTCCCCAGTCCCCCTACCAGACACTCCTAGCCCAGATCCAGACCTATTCTTCCTCAGTCCCCCCTACCAGACACTCCTAGCACAGATCCAGAACGAATCTTCCCCAGTCCCCCCTACCAGACACTCCTAGCCCAGATCCAGACCTAATCCTCCACAGTCCCCCTACCAGACACTCCTAACCCAGATCCAGACCTAATCTTCCCCAGTCCCCCCTAGCAGACACTCCTAGCCCAGATCCAGACCTAATCTTCCCCAGTCCCCCTAGCAGACACTCCTAGCCCAGATCCAGACCTATTCTTCCTCAGTCCCCCTACCAGACACTCCTAGCCCAGATCCAGACCTAATCTTCCCCAGTCCCCCCTACCAGACACTACTAGCCCAGATCCAGACCTAATCCTCCCCAGTCCCCCTACCAGACACTCCTAGCCCAGATCCAGACCTAATCTTCCCCAGTCCCCCTACCAGACACTCCTAGCCCAGATCCAGAACAAATCTTCCCTAGTCCCCCCTACCAGACACTCCTAGCCCAGATCCAGACCTCATCTTCCCCAGTCCCCCCTACAAGACACTCCTAGCCCAGTTCCAGACCTCATCTTCCCAGTCCCCCCTACCAGACACTCCTAGCCCAGATCCAGACCTAATCTTCCCTAGTCCCCCCTACCAGACACTCCTAGCCCAGATCCAGACCTAATCCTCCCCAGTCCCCCTACCAGACACTCCTAGCCCAGATCCAGACCTAATCTTCCCCAGTTCCCCCTACCAGACTCTCCTAGCCCAGATCCAGACCTAATCCTCCCCAGCCCCCCCTACCAGACACTCCTAGCCCAGATACAAACCTAATCCTCCCCAGTCCCCCTACCAGACACTCCTAGCCCAGATCCAGACCTAATCTTCCCCAGTCCCCCTAGCAGACACTCCTAGCCCAGATCCAGACCTGATCCTCCCCAGTCCCCCCTAGCAGACACTCCTAGCCCAGATCCAGACCTATTCTTCCCCAGTCCCCCTACCAGACACTCCTAGCCCAGATCCAGACCTAATCCTCCCCAGTCCCCCCTACCAGACACTCCTAGCCCAGATCCATACCTCATCTTCCTCAGTCCCCACAAGCAGACACTCTGAGCCCAGATACAAACCTAATCTTCCCCAGTTCCCCTTACCAGACACTCCTAGCCCAGATCCAGACCTATTCTTCCCAGTCCCCCCTAGCAGACACTCCTAGCCCAGATCCAGACCTAATCTTCCCCAGTCCCCCCTAGCAGACACTCCTAGCCCAGATCCAGACCTATTCTTCCCAGTCCCCCCTAGCAGACACTCCTAGCCCAGATCCAGACCTATTCTTCCCCAGTCCCCCTACCAGACACTCCTAGCCCAGATCCAGATCTATTCTTCCCCAGTCCCCCTACCAGACACTCCTAGCCCAGATCCAGACCTATTCTTCCCCAGTCCCCCTACCAGACACTCCTAGCCCAGATCCAGAACGAATCTTCCCCAGTCCCCCCTACCAGACACTCCTAGCCCAGATCCAGACCTAATCCTCCACAGTCCCCCCTACCAGACACTCCTAACCCAGATCCAGACCTAATCTTCCCCAGTCCCCCTAGCAGACACTCCTAGCCCAGATCCAGACCTAATCTTCCCCAGTCCCCCCTAGCAGACACTCCTAGCCCAGATCCAGACCTATTCTTCCTCAGTCCCCCTACCAGACACTCCTAGCCCAGATCCAGACCTAATCCTCCCCAGTCCCCCCTACCAGACACTACTAGCCCAGATCCAGACCTAATCCTCCCCAGTCCCCCTACCAGACACTCCTAGCCCAGATCCAGACCTAATCTTCCCCAGTCCCCCTACCAGACACTCCTAGCCCAGATCCAGAACAAATCTTCCCTAGTCCCCCTACCAGACACTCCTAGCCCAGATCCAGAGCTAATCTTCCCCAGTCCCCCCTAACTGACACTCCTAGCCCAGATCCAGACCTAATCTTCCCCAGTCCCCCCTAGCAGACACTCCTAGCCCAGATCCAGACCTAATCTTCCTCAGTTCCCCCTACCAGACTCTCCTAGCCCAGATCCAGACCTAATCTTCCCCAGTCCCCCCTACCAGACACTCCTAGCCCAGATCCAGACCTAATCTTCCCCAGTCCCCCTAACTGACACTCCTAGCCCAGATCCAGACATTCCTAGCCCAGATCTAGACCTAATCTTCCCCAGTCCCCCTACCAGACACTCCTAGCCCAGATCCAGACCTAATCTTCCTCAGTTCCCCCTACAAGATACTCCTAGCCCAGATCCAGACCTATTCTTCCCCAGTCCCCCTACCAGACACTCCTAGCCCAGATCCAGACCTATTCTTCCTCAGTCCCCCCTACCAGACACTCCTAGCCCAGATCCAGAACAAATCTTCCCCAGTCCCCCCTACCAGACACTCCTAGCCCAGATCCAGACCTAATCCTCCCCAGTCCCCCCTACCAGACACTCCTAGCCCAGATCCATACCTCATCTTCCTCAGTCCCCACAAGCAGACACTCTGAGCCCAGATACAAACCTAATCTTCCCCAGTCCCCCTTACCAGACACTCCTAGCCCAGATCCAGACCTATTCTTCCCCAGTCCCCCTACCAGACACTCCTAGCCCAGATCCAGACCTATTCTTCCCCAGTCCCCCTACCAGACACTCCTAGCCCAGATCCAGACCTATTCTTCCTCAGTCCCCCCTACCAGACACTCCTAGCACAGATCCAGAACGAATCTTCCCCAGTCCCCCCTACCAGACACTCCTAGCCCAGATCCAGACCTAATCCTCCACAGTCCCCCTACCAGACACTCCTAACCCAGATCCAGACCTAATCTTCCCCAGTCCCCCCTAGCAGACACTCCTAGCCCAGATCCAGACCTAATCTTCCCCAGTCCCCCCTAGCAGACACTCCTAGCCCAGATCCAGACCTATTCTTCCTCAGTCCCCCTACCAGACACTCCTAGCCCAGATCCAGACCTAATCTTCCCCAGTCCCCCTACCAGACACTACTAGCCCAGATCCAGACCTAATCCTCCCCAGTCCCCCTACCAGACACTCCTAGCCCAGATCCAGACCTAATCTTCCCCAGTCCCCCTACCAGACACTCCTAGCCCAGATCCAGAACAAATCTTCCCTAGTCCCCCCTACCAGACACTCCTAGCCCAGATCCAGACCTCATCTTCCCCAGTCCCCCTACAAGACACTCCTAGCCCAGTTCCAGACCTCATCTTCCCAGTCCCCCTACCAGACACTCCTAGCCCAGATCCAGACCTAATCTTCCCTAGTCCCCCCTACCAGACACTCCTAGCCCAGATCCAGACCTAATCCTCCCCAGTCCCCCTACCAGACACTCCTAGCCCAGATCCAGACCTAATCTTCCCCAGTTCCCCCTACCAGACTCTCCTAGCCCAGATCCAGACCTAATCCTCCCCAGCCCCCCTACCAGACACTCCTAGCCCAGATACAAACCTAATCCTCCCCAGTCCCCCCTACCAGACACTCCTAGCCCAGATCCAGACCTAATCTTCCCCAGTCCCCCCTAGCAGACACTCCTAGCCCAGATCCAGACCTGATCCTCCCCAGTCCCCCCTAGCAGACACTCCTAGCCCAGATCCAGACCTATTCTTCCCCAGTCCCCCTACCAGACACTCCTAGCCCAGATCCAGACCTAATCCTCCCCAGTCCCCCCTACCAGACACTCCTAGCCCAGATCCATACCTCATCTTCCTCAGTCCCCACAAGCAGACACTCTGAGCCCAGATACAAACCTAATCTTCCCCAGTTCCCCTTACCAGACACTCCTAGCCCAGATCCAGACCTATTCTTCCCAGTCCCCCCTAGCAGACACTCCTAGCCCAGATCCAGACCTAATCTTCCCCAGTCCCCCCTAGCAGACACTCCTAGCCCAGATCCAGACCTATTCTTCCCAGTCCCCCTAGCAGACACTCCTAGCCCAGATCCAGACCTATTCTTCCCCAGTCCCCCTACCAGACACTCCTAGCCCAGATCCAGATCTATTCTTCCCCAGTCCCCCTACCAGACACTCCTAGCCCAGATCCAGACCTATTCTTCCCCAGTCCCCCTACCAGACACTCCTAGCCCAGATCCAGAACGAATCTTCCCCAGTCCCCCTACCAGACACTCCTAGCCCAGATCCAGACCTAATCCTCCACAGTCCCCCCTACCAGACACTCCTAACCCAGATCCAGACCTAATCTTCCCCAGTCCCCCCTAGCAGACACTCCTAGCCCAGATCCAGACCTAATCTTCCCCAGTCCCCCCTAGCAGACACTCCTAGCCCAGATCCAGACCTATTCTTCCTCAGTCCCCCTACCAGACACTCCTAGCCCAGATCCAGACCTAATCCTCCCCAGTCCCCCTACCAGACACTACTAGCCCAGATCCAGACCTAATCCTCCCCAGTCCCCCTACCAGACACTCCTAGCCCAGATCCAGACCTAATCTTCCCCAGTCCCCCTACCAGACACTCCTAGCCCAGATCCAGAACAAATCTTCCCTAGTCCCCCTACCAGACACTCCTAGCCCAGATCCAGAGCTAATCTTCCCCAGTCCCCCCTAACTGACACTCCTAGCCCAGATCCAGACCTAATCTTCCCCAGTCCCCCCTAGCAGACACTCCTAGCCCAGATCCAGACCTAATCTTCCTCAGTTCCCCCTACCAGACTCTCCTAGCCCAGATCCAGACCTAATCTTCCCCAGTCCCCCTACCAGACACTCCTAGCCCAGATCCAGACCTAATCTTCCCCAGTCCCCCCTAACTGACACTCCTAGCCCAGATCCAGACATTCCTAGCCCAGATCTAGACCTAATCTTCCCCAGTCCCCCTACCAGACACTCCTAGCCCAGATCCAGACCTAATCTTCCTCAGTTCCCCCTACAAGATACTCCTAGCCCAGATCCAGACCTATTCTTCCCCAGTCCCCCTACCAGACACTCCTAGCCCAGATCCAGACCTATTCTTCCTCAGTCCCCCTACCAGACACTCCTAGCCCAGATCCAGAACGAATCTTCCCCAGTCCCCCCTACCAGACACTCCTAGCCCAGATCCAGACCTAATCCTCCCCAGTCCCCCCTACCAGACACTCCTAGCCCAGATCCATACCTCATCTTCCTCAGTCCCCACAAGCAGACACTCTGAGCCCAGATACAAACCTAATCTTCCCCAGTTCCCCTTACCAGACACTCCTAGCCCAGATCCAGACCTATTCTTCCCAGTCCCCCCTAGCAGACACTCCTAGCCCAGATCCAGACCTAATCTTCCCCAGTCCCCCTTTGCAGACACTCCTAGCCCAGATCCAAACCTAATCTTCCCCAGTCCCCCCTAGCAGACACTCCTAAACCAGATCCAGACCTAATCTTCCCCAGTCCCCCCTAGCAGACACTCCTAGCCCAGATCCAGACCTAATCTTCCCCAGACCCCCTACCAGACACTCCTAGCCCAGATCCAGAGCTAATCTTCCCCAGTCCCCCCTAGCAGACACTCCTAGCCCAGATCCAGACCTAATCTTCCCCAGTCCCCCCTAGCAGACACTCCTAGCCCAGATCCAGACCTAATCTTCCTCAGTTCCCCCTACCAGACTCTCCTAGCCCAGATCCAGACCTAATCTTCCCCAGTCCCCCCTACCAGACACTCCTTGCCCAGATCCAGACCTATTCTTCCTCAGTCCCCCTACCAGACACTCCTAGCCCAGATCCAGACCTAATCCTCCCCAGTCCCCCCTACCAGACACTCCTAGCCCAGATCCAGACCTAATCCTCCCCAGTCCCCCTACCAGACACTCCTAGCCCAGATCCAGACCTAATCTTCCCCAGTCCCCCCTAGCAGACACTCCTAGCCCAGATCCAGACCTAATCTTCCTCAGTTCCCCCTACCAGACTCTCCTAGCCCAGATCCAGACCTAATCTTCCCCAGTCCCCCCTACCAGACACTCCTAGCCCAGATCCAGACCTAATCTTCCCCAGTCCCCCCTACCTGACACTCCTAGCCCAGATCCAGACATTCCTAGCCCAGATCTAGACCTAATCTTCCCCAGTCCCCCCTACCAGACACTCCTAGCCCAGATCCAGACCTAATCTTCCTCAGTTCCCCCTACAAGATACTCCTAGCCCAGATCCAGACCTATTCTTCCTCAGTTCCCCCTACAAGATACTCCTAAACCAGATCCAGACCTAATCTTCCACAGTCCCCCCTACCAGACACTCCTAGCCCAGATCCAGACCTAATCTTCCCCAGTCCCCCCTAGCAGACACTCCTAGCCCAGATCCAGACCTAATCTTCCCCAGTCCCCCCTAGCAGACACTCCTAGCCCAGACCCAGACCTAACCCTCCACAGTCCACCCTAGCATACATTCCTGGCCTTCCCCCCTAGCAGATGCTGGCCTTCTAGGCAGAGTTGCAAAGAAAAAGCCATATCTCAGACTGGCCAATAAAAATAATAGATTAAGATGGGCAAAAGTACACAGACACTGGACAGAGGAACTCTGCCTTGAAGGCCAGCATCCCGGATTCGCCTCTTCGCTGTTGACGTTAAGACTGGTGTTTTGCGGGTATTATTTAATCTTGTTCACGGTACACATTCACCAATGGGAACACCCCCTCCAAGCTCAACTCAAAAGATGGCGCACAGAATGCAAAAATATTCTTAGAAATATTTAACCTCCACACATTAACAAGTCCAATAGCTCAAATGAAAGATAAACACCTTGTTCATCTACCCAGCGAGTCAGATTTCTAAAATGTTTTACGGCGAAAACATAGCACATATGTATATCAAACCACCACTAGGAAAACATACAATATGTAGCCACATTGTCATGCAAATAGCACAATCACAAATGCAGGATTAAAAGAAAAATAATTCACTAACCTTTTGAAAATCTTCATCAGATGACAGTAATAGGACATGTTACACAGTACATTTATGTTTTTTTCAATAATATGCTATTTATATCCATAAATCTCCCTTTACATTGAGCCATGTTCAAAAAATGCTACAGAAATGTCCGGAGAAATTATAAATAGCTCCGACAGATAACGCCAGATAACAGCAATACACATCATAAACTTTGACTAAATATACATGTACTACATATATTTAGAAAGATACACTGCTTCTTAATGCAACCGCTGTGTTACATTTATTTTTAACGTTACAGAATTCGTTCACTATTCAATAATCTGAGACGGCGCTCAGACATAAGAAATATTTCTCTGCTATGTTGGATTCAACAGAAATACAAAATTACAACATAAATATTCCCTTACCTTGGATGGTCTTCGATCAGAATGTAGTGGAAGGAGTTATACTTACCTAATATAACGTTTGGTTTCAGTTCGTGTGTCCTTGTATTAGCATATGCTAACAGCTTCAGGTGAATTACACCAAAAAGGACTTCTGATCAAGAACAGTTGCGCATCAAAACTTCAAAATTACATATTATATGTCGACTAAACTGGTCAAACTAAGTGCAGAATCAAGCTTTAGGATGTTATTAACGTACAAAAGAATTGGCGATTTAAAAAAAAGAACGCAACCCTTTGTGCCAGGACGAGCAGCTAAATTCTCATGACACCTCAGTATTTTGCCCGCCAACCGGTCAAAGCTCGCACGATTTGCTCCGTTCCACGTCTCATTGAAAGAAAACAGCGCACTGAAGACACAGAAACAGATCCCAGATCCGTAGCTGGTTGGGAAGGGTGGGGGCGATGACGTCAATGTTGGAACAACTCTCCTGATGAGAGAGAGAGTTTGGGAGAATGGCTGCCCTGTGAGTGCTGCTTTACATACAGACATAATTCGAACGGTTTTAGAAGCTGAAGAGTGTTTTCTATTCAATAATAATTATTATATGCATATATTAGCAATTTTGGACAGATTCTTTTTCTGTTTACTATTTGCATGAAATTCCTCCAAAGGGGGCAGTATTGTGCCCATCATTAACTGGTTTTAATGAAGATGCCAGTTGACGACTTGTGAGGCGTCTGTTTCTCAAACTAGACTCTCTAATGTTCTTGTCCTCTTGCTCAGTTATGCACCTGGGTGGGGGATAGAATATAATGGGGTGGGGGAGTGTATATGATGGGGTGGGGGATAGTATATGATGGGGTGGGGTATGGTATATGATGGGGTGGGGGATAGTATATGATGGGGTGGGTGATGATACATGATGGGATGAGGGAGTGTATATGATGGGGTGGGGGATGGTATATGATGGGGTGGGGGATGGTATATGATGGGGTCGGGGATGGTATATGATGGGGATGGGGGATGGTATATGATGGGGTGGGGGATGGTATATGATGGGGATGGTATATGATGGGGATGGGGATGGTATATGATGGGGATGGGGAAGGTATATGAAGGGGATGGGGATGGTATATAATGGGGATGGTATATGATGGGGATGGGGATGGTATATGATGGGGATGGGGAAGGTATATGAAGGGGATGGGGATGGTATATGATGGGGATGGTATATGATGTGGTGGGGGATGGTATATGATGGGGATGGTATATGATGGGGATGGGGATGGTATATGATGGGGATGGTATATGATGGGTATGGGGATGGTATATGATGGGGTGGGGGATGGTATATGATGGGGATGGTATATGATTTGGTGGGGGATGGTATATGATGGGGATGGTATATGATGGTGATGGTATATGATGTGGTGGGGGATGGTATATGATGGGGATGGTATATGATGTGGTGGGGATGGTATATGATGGGGATGGTATATGATGGGGATGGGGATGTGATGGGGATGGGGAAGGTATATGAAGGGGATGAGGATGGTATATGATGGGGATGGTATATGATGGGGATGGGGATGGTATATGATGGGGATGGGGATGGTATATGATGGGGATGGGGATGGTATATGATGGGAATGGTATATGATGGGGATGGTATATGATGGGGATGGTATATGATGTGGTGGGGGATGGTATATGATGGGGATGGGGATGGTATATGATGGGGATGGTATATGATGGGGATGGGGATGGTATATGATGGGTATGGGGATGGTATATGATGGGGATGGTAAATGATTGTAATGGGGAAGGTATATGAAGGGGATGGGGATGGTATATGATGGGGATGGTATATGATGGGGTGGGGGATGGTATATGATGGGGATGGGGATGGTATATGATGGGGATGGGGATGGTATATGATGGGGTGGGGGATGGTATATGATTGGGATGGGGATGGAATATGATGGGGATGGGGATGGTATATGATGGGGTGGGGATGGTATATGATGGGGTGGGGGATGGTATATGATGGGGATGGGGATGGTATATGATGGGGATGGGGATGGAATATGATGGGTTGGGGGATGGTATATGATGGGGATGGGGATGGTATATGATGGGGTGGGGGATGGTATATGATGGGGATGGGGATGGTATATGATGGGGTGGGGGATGGTATATGATGGGGATGGGGATGGTATATGATGGGGATGGGGATGGAATATGATGGGGATGGGGATGGTATATGATGGGGTGGGGGATGGTAAATGATGGGGATGGGGATGGTATATGATGCGGTGGGGGATGGTATCTGATGGGGATGGGGATGGTATATGATGGGGTGGGGGATGGTAAATGATGGGGATGGGGATGGTATATGATCCGGTGGGGGATGGTATCTGATGGGGATGGGGATGGAATATGATGTGGATGGGGATGGTATATGATGGGGATGGGGATGGTATATGATGGGGTGGGGGATGGTATATGATGGGGTGGAGGATGGTATATGATGGGGATGGTATATGATGGGGATGGGGCTGGTATATGATGGGGATGGTATATGATGGGGATGGGGATGGTATGTGATGGGGATGGTATATGATGGGGATGGTATATGATGGGGATGGATATGGTAAATGATGGGGATGGTATATGATGGGGTGGAGGATGGTATATGATGGGGTGGAGGATGGTATATGATGGGGTGGGGGATGGTATATGATGGGGTGGGGGATGGTATATGATGGGGATGGGGATGGTATATGATGGGGATGGTATATGATGGGGATGGGCATGGTATATGATGGGGATGGTATATGATGGGGATGGGGATGGTATATGATGGGGATGGTATATGATGGGGTGGAGGATGGTATATGATGGGGTGGGGGATGGTATATGATGGGGTGGGGGATGGTATATGATGGGGTGGGGGATGGTATATGATGGTGTGGGGGATGGTATATGATGGGGTTGGGGATGGTATATGATGGGGTGGGGGATGGTATATGATGGGGTGGGGGATGGTATATGATTTACATTTACATTACATTTAAGTCATTTAGCAGACACTCTTATCCAGAGCGACTTACAAATTGGTGATTTCACCTTCTGACACCCTCTGACATGATGGGGTGGGGGATGGTATATGATGGGGTGGGGGATGGTATATGATGGGGATGGGGAAGGTATATGATGGGGTGGGGGATGGTATATGATGGGGTGGGGGATGGTATATGATGGGGATGGTATATGATGGGTATGGGGATGGTATATGATGGGTATGGGGATAGTATATGATGGGGATGGTATATGATGGGGATGGTATATGATGGGGTGGGGGATGGTATATGATGGGGATGGTATATGATGGGGATGGGGATGGTATATGATGGGAATGGGGATGGTATATGATGGGTATGGGGATGGTATATGATGGGGTGGGGGATGGTATATGATGGGGTGGGGGATGGTATATGATGGGGTGGGGGATAGTATATGATGGGGATGGGGATGGTATATGATGGGGATGGTATATGATGGGTATGGGGATGGTATATGATGGGGTGGGGGATGGTATATGATGGGGATGGTATATGATTTGGTGGGGGATGGTATATGATGGGGATGGTATATGATGGTGATGGTATATGATGTGGTGGGGATGGTATATGATGGGGATGGTATATGATGTGGTGGGGATGGTATATGATGGGGATGGTATATGATGGGGATGGGGATGTGATGGGGATGGGGAAGGTATATGAAGGGGATGAGGATGGTATATGATGGGGATGGTATATGATGGGGATGGGGATGGTATATGATGGGGATGGGGATGGTATATGATGGGGATGGGGATGGTATATGATGGGAATGGTATATGATGGGGATGGTATATGATGGGGATGGTATATGATGGGGTGGGGGATGGTATATGATGGGGATGGGGATGGGGATGGTATATGATGGGAATGGGGATGGTATATGATGGGTATGGGGATGGTATATGATGGGGTGGGGGATGGTATATGATGGGGTGGGGGATGGTATATGATGGGGTGGGGGATAGTATATGATGGGGATGGGGATGGTATATGATGGGGATGGTATATGATGGGTATGGGGATGGTATATGATGGGGTGGGGGATGGTATATGATGGGGATGGTATATGATTTGGTGGGGGATGGTATATGATGGGGATGGTATATGATGGTGATGGTATATGATGTGGTGGGGGATGGTATATGATGGGGATGGTATATGATGTGGTGGGGATGGTATATAATGGGGATGGTATATGATGGGGATGGGGATGTGATGGGGATGGGGAAGGTATATGAAGGGGATGAGGATGGTATATGAAGGGGATGAGGATGGTATATGATGGGGATGGTATATGATGGGGATGGGGATGGTATATGATGGGGATGGGGATGGTATATGATGGGGATGGGGATGGTATATGATGGGAATGGTATATGATGGGGATGGTATATGATGGGGATGGTATATGATGTGGTGGGGGATGGTATATGATGGGGATGGGGATGGTATATGATGGGGATGGGGATGGTATATGACGGGGATGGTATATGATGGGGATGGGGATGGTATATGATGGGTATGGGGATGGTATATGATGGGGATGGTAAATGATTGTAATGGGGAAGGTATATGAAGGGGATGGGGATGGTATATGATGGGGATGGTATATGATGGGGTGGGGGATGGTATATGATGGGGATGGGGATGGTATATGATGGGGATGGGGATGGTATATGATGGGGATGGTATATGATGGGGATGGGGATGGTATATGATGGGTATGGGGATGGTATATGATGGGGATGGTAAATGATTGTAATGGGGAAGGTATATGAAGGGGATGGGGATGGTATATGATGGGGATGGTATATGATGGGGTGGGGGATGGTATATGATGGGGATGGGGATGGTATATGATGGGGATGGGGATGGTATATGATGGGGTGGGGGATGGTATATGATTGGGATGGGGATGGAATATGATGGGGATGGGGATGGTATATGATGGGGTGGGGATGGTATATGATGGGGTGGGGGATGGTATATGATGGGGATGGGGATGGTATATGATGGGGATGGGGATGGAATATGATGGGGTGGGGGATGGTATATGATGGGGATGGGGATGGTATATGATGGGGTGGGGGATGGTATATGATGGGGATGGGGATGGTATATGATGGGGTGGGGGATGGTATATGATGGGGATGGGGATGGTATATGATGGGGATGGGGATGGAATATGATGGGGATGGGGATGGTATATGATGGGGTGGGGGATGGTAAATGATGGGGATGGGGATGGTATATGATGCGGTGGGGGATGGTATCTGATGGGGATGGGGATGGTATATGATGGGGTGGGGGATGGTAAATGATGCGGTGGGGGATGGTATCTGATGGGGATGGGGATGGAATATGATGTGGATGGGGATGGTATATGATGGGGATGGGGATGGTATATGATGGGGTGGGGGATGGTATATGATGGGGTGGAGGATGGTATATGATGGGGATGGTATATGATGGGGATGGGGCTGGTATATGATGGGGATGGTATATGATGGGGATGGGGATGGTATATGATGGGGATGGGGATGGTATATGATGGGGATGGTATATGATGGGGATGGATATGGTATATGATGGGGATGGTATATGATGGGGTGGAGGATGGTATATGATGGGGTGGAGGATGGTATATGATGGGGTGGGGGATGGTATATGATGGGGTGGGGGATGGTATATGATGGGGATGGTATATGATGGGGATGGGGATGGTATATGATGGGGATGGTATATGATGGGGATGGGCATGGTATATGATGGGGATGGTATATGATGGGGATGGGGATGGTATATGATGGGGATGGTATATGATGGGGTGGAGGATGGTATATGATGGGGTGGGGGATGGTATATGATGGGGTGGGGGATGGTATATGATGGGGTGGGGGATGGTATATGATGGTGTGGGGGATGGTATATGATGGGGTTGGGGATGGTATATGATGGGGTGGGGGATGGTATATGATGGGGTGGGGGATGGTATATGATTTACATTTACATTACATTTAAGTCATTTAGCAGACACTCTTATCCAGAGCGACTTACAAATTGGTGATTTCACCTTCTGACACCCTCTGACATGATGGGGTGGGGGATGGTATATGATGGGGTGGGGGATGGTATATGATGGGGATGGGGAAGGTATATGATGGGGTGGGGGATGGTATATGATGGGGTGGGGGATGGTATATGGTGGGGATGGTATATGATGGGTATGGGGATGGTATATGATGGGTATGGGGATAGTATATGATGGGGATGGTATATGATGGGGATGGTATATGATGGGGTGGGGGATGGTATATGATGGGGATGGTATATGATGGGGATGGGGATGGTATATGATGGGAATGGGGATGGTATATGATGGGTATGGGGATGGTATATGATGGGGTGGGGGATGGTATATGATGGGGTGGGGGATGGTATATGATGGGGTGGGGGATAGTATATGATGGGGTGGGGGATGGTATATGATGGGGTGGGGGATGGTATATGATGTGGTTGGGGATGGTATATGATGGGGTGGGGGATGGTATATGATGGGGTGGGGGAGTGTATATGATGTGGTGGGGGATGGTATATGATGTGGTGGGGGATGGTATATGATGGGGTGGGGGATGGTATATGATGGGGATGGGGATGGTATATGATGGGGATGGGGATGGTATATGATGGGGATGGGGATGGTATATGATGGGGTGGGGGATGGTATATGATGGGGTGGGGGAGTGTATATGATGGGGTGGGGGATGGTATATGATGGGGTGGGGGATGGTATATGATGGGGATGGGGATGGTATATGATGGGGATGGGGATGGTATATGATGGGGATGGTATATGATGGGGATGGGGATGGTATATGATGGGGATGGTATAGGATGGGGATGGGGATGGTATATGATGGGGATGGGGATGGTATATGATGGGGTGGGGGATGGTATATGATGGGTATGGGGATGGTATATGATGGGGATGGGGATGGTATATGATGGGGTGGGGGATGGTATATGATGGGGTGGGGGATGGTATATGATGGGGATGGGGATGGTATATGATGGGGATGTGGATGGTATATGATGGGGTGGGGGATGGTATATGATGGGTATGGGGATGGTATATGATGGGGATGGGGATGGTATATGATGGAGATGGTATATGATGGGGATGGGGATGGTATATGATGGGGATGGTATATGATGGGGATGGGGATGGTATATGATGGGTATGGGGATGGTATATGATGGGGATGGGGATGGTATATGATGGGGATGGGGATGGTATATGATGGGGATGGTATATGATGGGGTTGGGGATGGTATATGATGGGTATGGGGATGGTATATGATGGGGATGGGGATGGTATATGATGGGGTGGGGGATGGTATATGATGGGGTGGGGGATGGTATATGATGGGGATGGTATATGATGGGGATGGGGATGGTATATGATGGGGATGGGGGTGGTATATGATGGGGTGGGGGATGGTATATGATGGGTATGGGGATGGTATATGATGGGGATGGGGATGGTATATGATGGGGATGGGGATGGTATATGATGGGGATGGGGATGGTATATGATGGGGATGGGGGATGGGGATGGAATATGATGGGGATGGGGGTGGTATATGATGGGTATGGGGATGGTATATGATGGGGTGGGGGATGGTATATGATGGGTATGGGGATGGTATATGATGGGGATGGGGATGGTATATGATGGGGTGGGGGATGGTATATGATGGGGATGGGGATGGTATTTGATGGGGATGGTATATGATGGGGATGGGGATGGTATATGATGGGTATGGGGATGGTATATGATGGGGTGGGGGATGGTATATGATGGGTATGGGGATGGTATATGATGGGGTGGGGGATGGTATATGATGGGGATGGGGATGGTATATGATGGGGATGGGGATGGTATATGATGGGGTGGGGGATGGTATATGATGGGGATGGGGATGGTATATGATGGGGATGGGGATGGTATATGATGGGGATGGGGGATGGTATATGATGGGGATGGGGATGGTATATGATGGGGATGGGGATGGTATATGATGGGGATTGGGATATTATATGATGGGGATGGGGATGGTATATGATGGGGATGGGGATGGTATATAATGGGGATGGTATATGATGGGTATGGGGATGGTATATGATGGGGTGGGGGATGGTATATGATGGGGATGTGGATATTATATGATGGGGATGGGGATGGTATATGATGGGATGGGGATGGTATATGATGGGTATGGGGATGGTATATGATGGGTATGGGGATGGTATATGATGGGTATGGGGATGGTATATGATGGGGATGGGGATGGTATATGATGGGGATGGGGATGGTATATGATGGGGTGGGGGATGGTATATGATGGGGATGGTATATGATGGGGATGGGGATGGTATATGATGGGGTGGGGGATGGTACATGATGGGGATGGTATATGATGGGGATGGGGATGGTATATGATGGGTATGGGGATGGTATATGATGGGGATGGGAATGGTATATGTTGGGGATGGGGATGGTATATGATGGGGATGGGGATGGTATATGATGGGAATGGGGATGGTATATGATGGGGTGGGGGATTGTATATAATGGGGATGGGGATGGTATATGATGGGGTGGGGGATGGTATATAATGGGAATGGGGATGGTATATGATGGGGTGGGGGATGGTATATAATGAGGATGGGGATGGTATATGATGGGGATGGGGATGGTATATGATGGGGATGGGGATGGTATATGATGAGGATGGTATATGATGGGTTTGGGGATGGTATATGATGGGGTGGGGGATGGTATATGATGGGGATGGGGATGGTATATGATGGGGATGGGGATGGTATATGATGGGGATGGTATATGATGGGGATGGGGATGGTATATGATGGGGTGGGGGATGGTATATGATGGGGATGGGGATGGTATATGATGGGGATGGGGATGGTATATGATGGGGATGGTATATGATGGGGATGGGGATGGTATATGATGGGGTGGGGGATGGTATATGATGGGGTGGGGGATGGTATATTATGGGGATGGTATATTAATGAGATGGGGATGGTATATGATGGGGATTTGGATGGTATATGATGGGGTGGGGGATGGTATATGATGGGGATGGTATATGATGGGGATGGTATATGATGGGTTTGGGGATGGTATATGATGGTTATGGGGATGGTATATGATGGGGATGGTATATGATGGGGATGGGGATGGTATATGATGGGGATGGTATATGATGGGGTGGGGGATGGTATATGATGGGGATGGGGATGGTATATGATGGGTATGGGGATGGTATATGATGGGGATGGGGATGGTATATGATGGGTATGGGGATGGTATATGATGGGGATGGGGATGGTATATGATGGGTATGGGGATGGTATATGATGGGGATGGGGATGGTATATGATGGGGATGGGGATGGTATATGATGGGGATGGGGATGGTATATGATGGGGATGGGGATGGTATATGATGGGGTGGGGGATGGTATATGATGGGGTGGGGGATGGTATATGATGGGGATGGGGATGGTATATGATGGGGATGGTATATGATGGTAATGCGGTTGGTATATGATGGGGAT